>NW_028300899.1:7080000-7380000 GCF_049000335.1 Polistes dominula
CTAATTGGGTCCAAGTTGCGAAAGAAGCTATCAACCCCTTTCTCTTTTCCCCCAACTGACAATCGGAAAATTGAGAAACTTTCGTTTAAATTAAAATTGAAAATAAATAAAAAAGTTTCATGAGCTGTTATTGTTTCACGATCGATTAAATAAATGTCGAATTTTTTTTCATTTATTATGCTTTAATGAAAAGTATTAGGTTGGCAATTTATTATAAGAACAAAAAAATAAAGATCCCATACATATAGCTGTTCGTTTTTAATTTCTATCGTTTCGACGACTCGGTCCAATTATCCACGCGATAAATGAAAAAGTAGAAATAAATGTGCTTTAAATTCGCATAAAACATTAATCGATTTTAACATTCGTGATAAAGCTAACGCGATACTGAAAACTAGTATTGTGAATAGTTCTCTTTTTATCATTTGTTCTAACTTGTAGGGGATGTTTTGTCTACAATCTTGCTAAATACTGTAGTGCATACACAAATACAAATACATTCTGGTTATTAATAAAAAATAATAAATGTAGAACAGATATAATATAGTACATAACATGTATATCGGTGTATTCGTAATTCTGTAAAGTTGGTAGTTGGTTGAATGGTAATAGACGATGTAATTATTCTACGAATGTTCAATCGATAGTTAGATTCGATAGAATCGTTAAGGTCGTTCAAACGTACGGAATAGAATCGTTTGCCGTGATTAGTTGGCTCCTTCTCAAATCACTTTCGAGAAACGTTGAGTAATAATGGCGAAGCTTCCAAAGATTTACTTTGAACGAATAACCTTTTTTCCTCTTTTTCTAACAAACCCGTCTTTCTTTATTTCTTTCTTTCTTTCTCCCACGAGCATAGTCAATCCTTCGAACTTGTAATCTACTCTTTCAATAGAAAGAAAGAAAAAAGAAAGAAAAATCATGCTTCGTATTTATTAGTGTTAGTTTCTCACGTGACGTTTATCGAATACAATTAATTTTATATGCGTATACGTACGAATTCTTTACTTCGAATTTATCTAAGCGAGTGAATTAAATAAAAAATATAAAAAAAATTACAAAAATAAAAAGAAAGAGAAATGATAAAATGTAAAAACGTCGTGGCACACGGATAAATGAAAATAGAAATGAAGATAAGTGTCATGAAGATTTAAATGAAACATTCGTATGCGAGGTAGATACGCTCGGTATAAAGACACGTCATCCTTTGTATAAACGTTTCCCATTATAGTTGAAAAGTAATCGATCGTTGGACTGCTCCCCGGTATAAAGAGAAAAAGAATTATTTTATATGTATATATATATATATATATATATATATATATATATATATATATATATATATATATATAGAAAAAAACGTGAGTGAATTCGAACGCACAAAGACAATATTGACGCTCGTATGAAAATAGGTTAAACGAAAAGCGAAATGCTCAGAATATTTAACTTCTCTATAATGCTGAGCTTTCCGAAGGCCGAACTAACGATTCCATACCGTACATTATCCCCCGTAGCTTAGCGTGATAATTTTTATTATTAAAATACCTCTCTCTCTCCCTTTTTATCTACTTTTTTTTCTCACACGATATGATTCGATATCAAAGTCAATTGCCCGTGGTTAGCGAAACTAAACGATTCTTTATACCTCTTTTGCAATTTTTATCGTGCAATTTGTATACGATAAAAAAAAAACCCAACAAAAATCGCACACACACACATACGCGTGCCCCAAATAGAAATATAAAAAAAAGAGAGAAACGAAAGGTTGATATATATATATATACATATTTAGGTGTTTTCGAGAGTACCCAAAAGCCTCGAAGGGATAAAAATGGGCTACGTTTTTGATCCTTTTTCTCTTTCTACGAATTCCGTGTACGCGTTCGATGATTTTTCACGATGATCATCACCTATTCGCCTAAGTTGGACGCGTGATATTGGATTTCGAAAAGTTATACGCGATATGAGACGCACGAGAAGAATTTAAAACGACAAATATTACGTATATTTCGAGAATACTACGTATGCGAGTGGCTACGAAAGACATATATATATATATATATATATATATATATATATATAGAAAGAAAAAGAGAGGGTGGTGGTGTTCTTGAAAATGGATAAACTCGTTGCACGAATCGTTTAGCCATCGCCTGGGGCTTTTTTTGATTGCTTCTTTCTCTCGTTCTCCCTTTTATGTTAGCCTGCTTCCACGAGACGCGAGATATTATAGCGAGCAATTGAATTTCTTACACCGTTCTTTTCCATCCCTTTATCTCTTTCTTTCTCTCTCACTCTTTCTATGCTTCTTTGGGAAGAAATCGCCGACACAACGATGTCAGAGAGAGAGAGAGAGAGAGAAAGAGATAGGACGGACCACGTCGATTCTTTTTCCTTTTTGAATTTATCCAACCGAATCGGAATTTCGAAACCGGTGGTCGCCGACGTTGCTGCCAATCTCAGCTCACCTTCACCACCACCTCCTTCCTTCATTACAGAGAAGCGTAACGTTCCTACCAATTTACTCTCCACGGCCTGAAACATTTTTTTTTTTTTTTGAAGAAGAAGAAGAAGAAGAAGTGTATCCCCCTTTTCGCATCTTCCAATTTGGGACAAATTCAATCTAGCTCCCGTGTCTTCTTCTTCTTCTTCTTGGAATCTTTAAAACTCACGGACGTACTAATAAATTGGCTATGCCATCACCTTGAACTTTACACCCTCGCGGAAAGAGATGAGAAAGCGAGAGAGGGAATAAAAGAAAGAAAGAAAAAGATGAAAGTATCACGGAATGAGATATACCGAGTGTGTCTACATTTAGCAAGAAAATAAATAGGCGCCGTGTTACCGACTTACTGCCGAGATCTTAAAAATAGGACGAAAAGCACCAGGATTCTTCTAAATGATTTCTTACTGATGAGAAGACCAACAGGAAAAGGACGTATGGACCCTCTCTTTATTTCTTTTTTTTTTCTTCTTTTTTTTTCTTTGACTATCCTCCTCGGTCGTTAAGTTCGAGGAAAAGGCTAATTAAAAAGCCGTAAAGGAAACGACGCACGTGCGTGCGTGTGCGTCTCTTGAAAATCTGTCCTCTGGAAATCTGGTGCTCCGTTTGTTGGTATCATCATCTTCTTCCTCTTCTTCTCATGGTCTACCTACCTCGCGTTCTTTTTTTTATTCCCCCCCCCCCCAACTCCTCCTCTCATCTCTCCTCACCTTCTCTTTTTCGTTCCTCTCCACTGATTCTCACAACAGGATACTCGCACGACGGATGTGATACTTGTCCGTCTCCCGTGCACTATTTTCATTTCTACTAAACTCTTGTTTATTCTTTTAAGAATTCTATAACTAAAAAGATTCTTAACTACGTTTTATTACAACAAGTATCTCTATCTTTGGATTGATTTCATTTCGACGAAATAGATGTAATCTATATATTTGAAATATTTCAAATATTACAACGTGAACTATATACTTGGAAGTATCTAAAAGGAAACAACGCGTATTCATCTCATCAAACTCTGTTAAGGTAGGAGAGCACTCTTGGTACTCTGCAGGAAGATGAGCTACTTAATAATAGAAATACCATCCTCATCGTCCTCTTCCTCGTCATTTTCGTCGTAGTCGTCGTTGTTGGGAAGAGTGTACTGTCTCCAGCGGCGTCTTCATTCTCCTCCTCCTCCTCCTCCTCCTCCTGTTTCAGGTTCTCTCCTACCTTTTGCCCATTTCCAGGCAATTTTCCAGCAAATGACTGCGGTGGATCGAGTGCAACACCTTTCTTAATTACGACGCATTCCCGACGACGAAACTTAACCCCTGCCGCGTTCCAGCTCGAAAGATAATTAAGCGGACATTGGAAGCCTTAGGGCAGAACACGGTAGCTTTTACAACAGGGAGGAAGGAAGGGACGAAGGGAGAAAGTGAAAAAGTAGTAAAGAAGAGTAGAAGCTACGGAAAAAAAAAAGAAGAGCAAGGTAATGGTGAAAGGCGATTAAAGGACTGCCTACGAGAAGAACATATTTTTAGAAGCTCCCTTTAAATCCTCTCTCTTTCTCTCTCTCTCTCTCTCTCTCTCTTCTTTTTCAAATCGACCGATTAACGGCTACGTTGGCAACGATTTGTCGACTCCTAAGAGAAAAGAATCCGTGGACGGTTATTTCGGTAGTTTTCGTTAGAAAGGAAACGCGATTACCGACAGGAAGAAGCCCTTAAGTACGTTTCATCGAGAACCAATGTCGCAAGGATTAACGACCCTTATTTCTTTTTATTCTAAGTCCTGTGTGCAATGCATCTTCAATTCCCTTGATCTCATTTTTTTCTTCTTCTTCTTTTTAAAAAATCAAAAGCTCATGCTGAAATAAAAAAAATATATATATAATTATTATTATTATTATAATTTATATTAATATAATATATAATTATATATTAATATTAAGAATTTTATATAATTATATAAAATATTAATACACACAATTAATTTTTATATTCTATTATTAAAATTAGAATTTGATATAATTATATAATAAATATTATACGATGAAAGAAATTTTCTAACGTTACATTTATTTTTTTCTATTTTCTTAATAAATAAAAAGTATCAAAGTACAAACGAATAAGAAGGGTAATAGGAAAATTTGTAATATTCTTCCTTTCCTTTCCTATTCCCTCGATGTTTAATCAAACTTAAATAAAGTCTCATATATCCCGTTATATATCGTGGATGTTACTGTAAAATTTATATTGATATTTGTAAACTAATTGAGAGACTCGATACATACACACACACACAGACGCGTCAATTCGTGACTTTAACGTCGATACTTTGAGAGCTTATTTTATGGGTCGTTCTCAAAGAGTAAAAGAGTGAAAAAATGAAAAAGAGAGAAGGAGAGCAAAGCCTCCCACGAATGTAGGTTAGATTCTTGATGCTCGTGGCACCGTTTGCCGTTCTACACTAACCTAAGAGGATGAGGGGGTTAAGGGAAAGAAGAGGAGGAGGACGAGTGAATCTCCGATTCCGTGGGAACGTTCCAAACGATGCCAAAAACTACGCGCACGCTTTATAACCCTCTCTACGTGTTTTAACCGATTTCTTTCCACGATATCTCTCTCACTCTCTCTCTCTCTCTCTTGGTGACTTACGAGCTAGACAACGATCCTTAAACGACTATCGATTTTCCCCGCAAACGATACGTTTCTAAAGTACCTTTTGACAATCCTACAAATCTGACCCTTACTGATAACAACGACAACAACTACTTCTATTATGTTACCCAATAAATCCATGCAATTGTTGCTTTTAAACCTTTTTCTTTACAACATTATTTGACCAAAGTATCGTTTCATGGTATACGAACCTTTATATGGGTCACTGGTAAATAAAAAATCTGAATTAGAAATAATCCCATGGATTTATTTGAAACACAACGATACTTTTTAACACGTTCGTCGCCATGTCACCATATACGGTGACGGAAATGCTTCCTCGGGGGCTTCGTCACCGCATACGGTGACGCTCTTCTTGTTGAAGTTTTATATTTTACTATTTTCAATAAATAAAAGATAGTTTTATATTTTATTATTTTCGGTAAATAAAATATAATCTTAATATATATAAATTACGTGTGACGTTGTTTGTCCGCAATGGACTCCTAAACTACTGAACCGATTTTAATAAAATTTTGCACATTGTGTGCAGTTTCATCCAACTTGAAAGATAGGTTAGTTTATATCTCAATTTATAATCGCAATATAAATTTTATTGCGAATTATTTGTTTATTAACAAAGAGTCATGATTATCTCTGTTAGTTCGATAAGATTCTAACAGATGACGGTATAAGGTAATTCATTGCTTAAAGACGTGTGTATCGGACTGATTGTGAGCCACAGCAACGCGTGGCGGGGCACCCCTAGTAATATTATATAACAATAATACTCGGGTCGCATTGTTGATATTTCTACTTATCGCATTTCTTACGTTACGGCGCGTCGACAGTCGAATTTTGGGCCTGGCGAGAAACTCAACCGAAACGGGCTGGGCGACGAACGTGTTAAATAAGATTCTACTTCTATAATAGAGAGTCAAATTGTATCATTCGAGGCCTTGGTTTTTGAAGTTAATCGTACGACAAAAATTCTACATTTAAATATACTTTCTGATTTATGATAATCATGAGTGCAATCGTATTTAATTAATCTCTTCTTTGTCTTATGTATCAACTATCTGTCTGGTTGACGACCATTTGGAAATCATTGTCTATATTACTCAGCTGTTATGCGTCATCGTCACAGTCCGACCACTATAACAGTCCAACTAAACTAAGAAAAAATAAATCACGACGTCAAATACTAATCTGTGCACGCATATGAGTTTGAAAAAACTTTAAACAAAACAATACAACTCTTTGATAAACAGAATTTGAACGATTGCATTTTAGAATGACAAAAATGTCATGGTTTCATAACGGTATGCATTTTCAATGAATTACGTTCCATTCTGTCAGAATGACCTTGCATCTTGCATACTTGTATCGATGATCGAAACCTACACAACACAACCCAACGAAAGAGAATTAGAAAGAGAAAGTGAAAGAATAAAAAAAAGAGATAGTAGGATGAAAGTTTCGTTATGGAATATACAGGGCTTTCATCGCGTTTATAACCAGTGAGGAGGTGAGGGAGTATAACCGGATGACAAATGAGCTCTGGTGACGTGGCTTCAAGCCAGTAAAGCCGGTAATTGGATGCGCATTATTAACGGGATGGCGTAAAACGCTTCTTTCAGGCCACTCGTGGATACTCGATATACTCGCGAGTATGCATGCGTACACTTACACACATATATATACATATCTACTTATCCATTTAGAAATACACCTATATTATGTAAATACGTACAAGCATCATATGGGTACATTTCTATGCATTTACGTATTTAGATGAAGTGCAGCATTGTTTTAACTTCATTTCAATTTTGCAACTCGTAGATGTTTTGTCTATTCATCATCACTACAACTAAAGACAAGTATTTTTATGCGTTGTTGTAATCATATTTACGATGCAACAACAAAAATCCAAATGTTTTTTGGATTCAAAATGAATCTAATTGAATGTTAGATAGATATCATGCAAATTTAAATTCTAATACACGCGACTACTACATTGATAATTAATATTGATATTAATATGAAATATAAAAAATCCTTTCTCTATGTATCACTGTGTTTGTAATTTTCCTGTAACTACAATTAAGCTTTGTTTTAACTATGACGTCAAGCTTGACGGGGCAAAAAATCGACTACTTCCAAATGAATATCCATTAACCTAAATTCTCTCGTAATATGTAATAATATAATATAATATATATATAACACTTACCCTACCACTTGAATTTTCTATTCGTTGAGAACAATCGACGCTTATAAGCGAATTAGTTTCTTCTTTTCGACTAGCAATTGCTCGAATTTTTTTTTTTTTTTTTTTGATGAAAAGAATGAAGAAAGAATTTGAAATTTCAATCTGCATTTTCCTCTTCATAAAAAAAAAGAGAAAGAAAGAGAGAATAAGTACACACACACACATACCAACTTGGCGATATATTTTATTCTTTTAGTATAAATAAAAAATAATAATATGGGACGTACAACGAATGGTTAATTTAATTTTAACAACGTTAAAAAAAATTCCCATTATGAATTGGAATGAATTTTTGATGCAGGGATTTTTTTAAACGATATTTTCAAGATTGGTGTCGTAACTCGATGCCCTTTCAGCCCGAAAATTCATCAACACGTTAAATCCATTAGCGCATAAATCATCGCAAAAAGGGAAATAGATCCATTTTGTCGATGATAATAAAATCGATGACGATACAAGGGGTGAGTTAGAAAATATGCGAAGGATAATTTTTTTTTATTCTTTTACATTTAAAAAAACAAAAATATTTTTTCCTCTTTTTAACGCGTTAGTTTTTCCAAACTTATTTTGTCCCACTCTTCCTCTTTTAGCCATACTTTTTCGAAACAGTAGTTTTCCAAGAGTAGACACGACGTATAAATGCAAAAAAATGTAACCATAAAGCGTCCAACGAGATTTGCGATCGTTACGTATTGCCATAAAGCCATTTCGAAGTACGAAATGCGCTTTTTATTCGAAACATGTAAATCAATATAATACAAGTAGCACATACTATAACTATATATATTCATATACATAAAATTGATATGAACGTAACTCCTCGTCAAAGAAATCATTCGTTACCATAAAACCTTATGACCATAAAATATTAAATTGAGTTAAACCGATCATGTACATTTATATATATATATATACATATATACACCTGTAATTATGACAGTGCACTTTACAGGAAAAAAAAACATTGACAAAAATGAATGAAATGAATTTTATAAATTTACTTGATATTAATGTTATTTATATTACAAAATAAATAGATATCATCTAAATATATATAAATTACGTGTCAAGTTGTTTGTCCGCAATGGACTCCTAAACCACTCAACTGATTTTATTAAAATTTTGCACACTTTGGGTAGTTTCATCCAACTTGAAAGATAGAATAGTTTATATCCCAATTTATAATCAATATTATTTTTTGCGAATTATTTGTTTATTAACAAAGAGTCATGATTATCTCTGTTAGTTCGATAAGATTCTAACAGATGGCGGTAATAAGGTAATTCGTTGACTTAAAGATGTGTGCATCGGACTGATTGTGAACCACAGCAACGCGTGGCGGGGCACCCCTAGTATTTTTATAAATTACCGACCCATATATTCGGTCGAGTCATAAGTAACTTCCGTTTTTTATGAGACAAAGAATGGCATTTTTGCAAATGATAAGGGCAAGACACCTTTCATGGAGTTTTTTTTTCCACTCTTTGCAATTGTTGAACGTATCTATTGGATTTTGCTCCAATATTACCTTTAAAAAGTTCGTCAAAGTCGGAAATACGTCCTGCACTCGGTTCATCTTTTAAGATCGTATCTCCAGAAGGGAATTTTACAAACCAATTTCTGACTGCCCTATCAGTTATCAGTCCTGCACCGTATACACTGCATATTTTTTCAGTTGCCACCTTAGTGCTATTGCCTTGTTTCAATTCCTAAAGCATTACATGTCGAATATGCACTTTTACTATCCATTTCAGTGGTTAAGAAAAACGGTTAAATGTAACATTGACTGCATAAAAAAGTTGACAGAAGACTAACTGAATCCTCATCTATACAATGATATCAAAAATTCGTTTGTTTCGGTGACTTATAATAGGTAAATACGAAAAATAGATTCTACATAGCTGCATCGGAAGTTACTTATGACTCGACCTAATATATGTATATGTTTAAAAAATACAATGATGATAATACATAGGAATAAATGACCTAGTCAGTTTCCGCTATTATCGACTGGTTTACTTTAATTGATAATGTTGCATCGAATTGCATTTCCTATCTCTCGATATCGTCGATAATTACCTTCGATTTGTTATTAATTTAACATTGCTATAGGTTAATATTTAATTATCCGTTCAATTAGAAGGATATATAACTTACGTTAACAGCCAATGATTTGTTTATCAATGAATCTTATTCTAATTAAATGATATGTGTTTCTATATGTATATAGAAACGTATGCACATATACGCGTATGATAAATGCATCGTTAGAAATAGACGATAATCGTAAATTATACTAAACTATCTCTAGTAATTAAAAATTAATATTTTAAACTAAACTTTTTATTGGGAATAAAATAATTTCTTTTCTTTTTTTTTACGAAACAGGGACAGAAGATAAGAGAATAAGGGCGATAGATAAGAATCCGAAACCTTTGTAAAAGCATCTCATCTTCTTTGACACCATATTTCTCATTTAAAGCTTACGAGATATCGCTAAGAATAAATCTTCGAAGTTTGCATTAAACTACTGCGATACTCGAGATACGAATTTTATACCTGAATGATTAGTATGCGACTAGCATTCATCCATCCTTTCTTAAAAATTCTTAATATATTTCACCTTAATCTCCATGGTTCAGGTTATTTTATCCCAGTGTTGATAAAACAATGACTGTTTTCCTTGTAACCTGTAAAAAAGAAACAAAGGTTCACTTCAATCATTTTCTTCCTTTATTTTAAGTTGACA
Organism: Polistes dominula; assembly: GCF_049000335.1. Lineage (NCBI taxonomy): Eukaryota > Metazoa > Arthropoda > Insecta > Hymenoptera > Vespidae > Polistes > Polistes dominula. The sequence goes on from NW_028300899.1 coordinate 7,090,164, forward strand.
CCTTAGCCCAGCAAATCCACAAGGGATCCCTTAGCCACCTAATAAACCATCCCCCACGCATATTCACTGCGTTCCAAAGGAAGCCAAGGAAAGAGATTTCAGGATTCCTGAAACTTTTTGGCCTAACTTGTAAGAAAAAGAGGAAAAAGATCAGCTCGTGTCCTGGTAAGGTGACGAAAAAAATGAAACGAAGAGCCCGCAAAAATGGAAAGAAAAAAGAAAGAAAAAAAAAAGGGATGATGGGATGAGAAGGGAAAACACGAGAGGAGACTAACCTAAGCCTATATCCTACGGTTGTGACTCGTCGTTGAAGAAGAAACCAAGAGGAAAGAAACTTAAACGAGCGTGAACGAAAGAGAAGGAAAATAAAAGAGAGATGGAGATAGTTCTGTGAAGTCTCCCGACGAATGGGAAAGAGGAAAGGGGCTGATTCGAGTCGGTCATTTGGGGTGTGAAAATAAAGATAAGGCCTTGCCTTACCACCGTTGGAGAACAGTAAATTTTTACGACAAGTACTCTCCTGTCAATGTTTCAACTAAATTCCAGAACCTTTTTCCACGAAATCGAATGGCAGTGCCCAGACAAGACGACGACGACGACGACGACGACGACGACAACAGCGTGTCTTTTACAACGATCGTTTCGGATTTTTAGGTTCGATTCGTATCTTCATTGGGGGGCAACATCCTTCCGATTAATCGTTTTATCTTATAAACCGTCTCGTAAATTTATTTAAAAAGTAAAACAAAATTGAATGTAGCAAATTCGTTGCATACAACACAACTACATGTCACATATGGGATGCATCAATTTATCAAAAGAAATCTTATCTCGAGAGATTTTTATTTAACTTGACAAATTTTTCATTAAACTATTAACATTCATATTTGAATGAATTGAAAAGAAAAATCATTGAAAAGGAATATTAAAAGAAAGTCGCAATTATTGCTGCAAATTATTACTCCTTTCTACTTCTCATGAACAAAACGTCAGCAGCAGCTAGCAGCAGTAGCAGCAGCAGCAACAGCATCCCATTAAGAATACCTGGTGCTATCAAAGAAGCCCGTAATGCCAATGATTCTTGACCCACGTATATATACCCGGCTACATACAAAAACTTACACTAATGCACATGCAATGAGAGAACGTATTCAGAGAAATATTTCGTGATGCGAATATGATGCATCCCTTCCTTCCTTCCTTCCTTTTTCGCAGGGTCATTGAAAAAGCAGGCCAGACAGTAAGGCGCTAGAAGATGGCAAGGTCATCCTGTACATTGGCTCGAACACTTAACGTCATTTGCATTTTCTTAGAATACGACTGTGGATGTTAAAGGATCGAAGATAAAAAAAAAAGAAGAAGAAAGCATTACATTCGATGTCAGATGAAAATCTCATTTTCAACGTGTACCACCGAACACCGGTAGATCTCCCTCGAAGAATTGCCACTCTACCACCCACCCACCCATATTTCCCTCTTTTTCTATCTATCTATCTATCTATCTACCGCGCGTGGTATTACTGGTTAAGATGAAGTTATTTGGGTTAGGTCAAGCCCCATGTCGCGTTATTGTCTGTCCGGTTGGAACTAGCGCACGTAATCATAGAGCAAAGCTCCTGATCCTCCTTACTACAGTGCCACTATATAGCCATGTACAACGACGCAAAAATGGCTAAGTTTCCATTTCCCATCAGTTCCCTAGCTTTTCCTTCTTCTTCTTCTTCTTTTTCTTCTTCTTCTTCTTTTTCTTTTTCTTCTTCTTCTTCTTCTTCTTCTTCTTCTTCTTCTTCTTCTTCTTCTTCTTCTTCTTCTTCTTCTTCTTCTTCTTCTTCCTTTTCCTTTTCCTTTTCCTTTTAGACTTCCATGTTGAGAAAACCAACCCCCCACAACCATTCCCCTTCCCCCATAACCAAGATGAAATTGAAAAATGAAATTGATTCTGCCCGGCCTTTACCAGCTCCGGCCAGTTCGTTGGATCTTATTAGACGTATTTTTCCTTCTTTCTGAAAGAAAAGATTAAAAAAAAGAAAAAGAAAGAGGAAAAGTTAACAACTGATGATAGTTCGGGTCACGATATTGATACGATTAAATTCGATATACCGATGAATTTTTTAATCTTAGTAATAGGAAAGTTTCTTACCTTCGATCAATGGGGATGAACTATCCTTTTGCTTTTTAATTCTTTCCTAATGACAAAAGTCTTCGTAATTCTCTCTCTCTCTCTCATTCTTTTTCTTTCTCGTAACTTATACAAAAAAAATTGAACACTGACCTTTCCTGGTAATGCAATGTAACGTTACTTTAATAAAGGAAGATATAGAAATAAGGATCGTACTTTGAAAACTATTAAAGTTATAAAAAGCAATTTTAGAAAAAGAACAATCGTCTTATAATTCCACGAAAAGTAGTAGTCTTTTTCTTTCGATCGAAATGATCGCTCTTTATCGTTCACCGGAATCCCATAGATATGGTAGTAGATTTCTTCAGAAATTCCTTCATAAAAGAGTAAGTGGGTTCGTGCAATAAGATATGCTATTACAGTTTTACAAACAGCTGATATTTTAGTCTTATCTTTAAACATGATTATTACACTAACGATATCTTTTAATAATTTTTAATAACATCAAAACCCTCAGTTATATTCCACCAGAAAAAATCATTCTATAAAAACTAGGGGTGCCCCGCCACGCGTTGCTGTGGCTCACAATCAGTCCGATACACACATCTTTAAGTCAACAAATTACCTTATTACCGCCATCTGTTAGAATCTTATGGAACTGGCAGAGATAATCATGACTCTTTGTTAATAAACAAATAATTCGCAAAAAAATAATATTGCGATTATAAATTGGGATATAAACTATTCTATCTTTTAAGTTGGATAAAACTGCACACAGTGTGCAAAATTTTAATAAAATCAGTTGAGTGGTTTAGGAGTCCATTGCGGACAAACAACTTGACACGTAATTTATATATATTAGATGTTAAAAATAAATCATTTGTTTGAAATTATTTTGGAAAAAAAAGTAAGTTTTATCTCACCGTGTATAATACTTAAAAATTCGTTCCTATGATAAGAACAAAGTAAGTATCTTAAGTAGGTACTTTGCAAGTAGAAAATGTTCGTTAGATGGGTCCAGACGTGTTTCAAACGAGCACACACACACAATCTGCACCACCATCGTTGCTCGTAGAATCGTAGCAGACGTAGCAGTGATTACATAATGATAGGAGGGAGGAGGGGTGGTTCTCGTCATTGTCTTTGCAGACGTCTATGTTTCAAGGCTATTTTCCCACTGGATTTTTACATTGTTTCGTAGTACATTTGGAACTTCAATGATATCACGATAAACTTTAAAAAATAATTTTACTTCAGATATTTGCTGACGAGAAATATTGAAAAGTATCGTTTAACAAAGTAGAATCATTTTTTTTATTTTTATAATAAATAAACAATTTTTTATGCGTGTTTTTGTGCCTTTCTGGAAAAAGTCGAGAAATGATGTCACACCATTGGTCGCAAGTTCATCGAATGTTGAAGTTAAAGACTAAAACTAAAAAGAAAGAAAGAGAGGAAGAAAGAAATCAAGCCCGTCCGAGAACATGGCAACAATTTATTAAGGTATCCTTTTCCAGCTTGGCTGACAAGGCCCCGGACAAATTGAGCGTGCGTTAACTCGATGGATGAATACATTCCACTTGATGCGGCCGAAAAGAAGCAGTGATTCTCAGTCAACTTTAAAAATCATCAAATGCAGTTTCGATTAAACGACCAAGCAAGCAAGCAAGCAAACAAAGATAAAACAAACGGAAGAGGATACTGGCTGAAAACGAGAAAGACCTTTTATCGTCGAAACACAACCGGTCAAACTCGGATAAACGCCGATTATACTCAATCTTTTAAACTAGCTAACGCAATTTCGAATAATCATTTCGATAAATACTCGACTCAACAATTTTACTTTGTCAACGTCTATACGGTTAGTCGATAAATTCATTCGTATTTTTTTTTTTTTTGTATTATTTCTTTTTGTTTTTCCATTCCCAAATATTTGATAAATTCGCGAGTAAGGAGTTATGACATCTTTCTCCAACAACTACAACTAGTTCTCACAATTTATGATGCTTTCTAAACACCCAACACATGCGGTATAATACACAAGAAACAAGAAAAGTGGGCATAGAGAGAGAGAGAGAGAGAGAGAGAGAGAGAGAGAGAGAGAGAACTTAGTATCTTCTAAGAAAAGAATGATTGCATTAGTTAAGGAACAAACTACCAATGCAAACTGACAATAGAGTATTCGCAATTAAAGATAGGCGTGAATTTATTATCTGTAATAATGAAGATAACAATTTCATGTGAACTTGTTCTGTTTCTAAACGTCTAGCAGTTCCATAAAGTATCCTGGCGCTCTTCATCGTCAGCTGTTTTGGATTTGATACTTTTCATTGGCTTAAACGAGGTTCTATACTACATTAATCTACCACAAGCCAAATGGAAAACACGAGGACGTGATAAATTCAAGAGCGTCACTTTTTCTCTTTTTCTTCTGTCAGCGAGGGCGGTGGAAATTCGAGCAGATAAAGAGGAAAAAAAAACCCTTGGCCAGCATCTGTGATCTACTATCCACCCCAAGCTACGACAACGACGAAAAAGAAGATCGGTGAAAACATCTGTCCGGTCTTTGCGCGAGCAAGCCCTGTCTCCAAAAGGATCGGTTTAAGTTGTGCGGTGGCCATATTTATTTCGGTGATTCCCTTTTCAACAAGGAGCCTAAAAATTGAACGGCTCTATAAATCATCGCTGATAAGAGAACGAGTTCTTAATGCGAAGACATCAGAGCTACCAGAGAAAGGAGTCCGAGTCGGTGTATTTTTGTTCTTTCTTTTTCTTAGTCACTCTATTCGTCCTCAACTGGTCCTCAACTGGTCCTCAACTGGTCCATCTATCCCCGTTTTCCGGACCACCTCACCTTCTCCTTATCCAACCGAACGGATTCTATCGCAACATGGCATCTACTTCTACACCTCCTCCTTCTTACGCGGTTTGTGTTTCTTGTGTATCCTCCGCCTCGAAATCAGATAAGAGAATGAAGAGTGGTGGAACTAAAGGAAGGAACCAGAAGAAAAGGGGACTTGGTTTTAGTTTGTCACCATAACGTAGCAAAGAAAAGGTGCACGCGCGCGCCAACCACCATCAAGGCAAACTCGGGAGAAAGGATTTATTGGACTTGTCTCGATGAAGAATCAAGACTCGTTGCGGTTACCACGAGTCCCTTTCCTCCGAGAAAGCCAATTAAATCGGTCGACAGTTCCAAAAGATTCTAGGACCTTATTCTTCCTACGATGTGCCAGAACAACAAACTTGCCAACGATTCTCCAGTCATCTACCTTTTTCTCTCCCATCCGTTTCTACCACTGACCTTTAATCCGGAGTTCAACTGAAGAAAGTCTTTCCTTTCTCGCGATCTTAAATCGGACGTGTCTTATCTTTCTCTGAGAGCTCTGATACGCGACAGGCTTGCTCGACTAATGTCCAGTCAAGCATGCCAACCTTCTTTTAACTTTCTTCGTATTCGCAAGAACCGTGATTGATCAACATCCTAGCAAAAAAGCTCTTTTTGATGTTGGTAGACACCAAAGATGGAATACGCACATGAACTCTCTCGGGATTTCAAACAACATATTATCTTTCCGATGCTTGTAATATTAACACTTTACCGACCGGTAGCGGTTCGAGAATCCTATGCCCTGAGTGCCCCTCACCGGCTACTCAGCCGCATATCGTCCGAGACACCAGTTCGGTTTCGGCTTAGACTGTCACGCGGGAATACATGCGCTTTTCTTATGCTCTGATAAAATTGTACGCTTTGTGTTATTGTAGAATAACCAAATTTAATAAAATCTTTTATTTTAATGATATTAGTGCTAAACAATATTTATCGGTAAGCTCTGTGGAATAAAAGTCGATTAATCGACTACCGGTCGGTAAGCGCTCGGAACAAAAAGTCGATTAATCGACTGCCGGTCGGTAAAGTGTTAAGAATCAAAAAGAAAAGTTTGTTTTTATTTTGTTACTTCTACACTTTTACTAACGTCGAATTAATTCGCTCTTTAAACGTGAAGATACCTCGAGCTAAAATGCTTCTTGACTCGATCATTCTTGCGGCTGAAGTAGGAATGGTGTTACGTTGATGCATCGACTCGCGTCTACGATTTATTACGTTCTATGCTACCACAGCACGCGTGCCACTTCTCTGTGTGTATATACTTGCTTCTGTATAACTGTAAATACATTTGTGTATGTGTAAGTAGAAACAGACGCGACGAAGTAAGACGTCGCAGTATCTAAATCAATTACGATCGTTCTCGCTTTCATCGAGCCATTTGTTATCGGCTAACCATCTCGATATATAATCTCTATCTCTCATACCATTGCATCAAACAAATATGAGAATAAGAATGAAATAATGATGATACAAAAAATATCATCATATAAAATCAACTTGAACTTCTTTTAAAAGTATTAGGTGGTTCGGAAAGTCGTTTCATTTTTTGCTGACGCAATAATGGCATTAGTTGATGCAAACCGACAAATAGTAACACATGAGATCGATAAGAGGTCAAATTTATCAAATTCAACTATTTATGACCACTTGAAAGGTTTAGGTTTAACCTTGAAGCAAAAATTATCTTCATTTTTACAAAAAAAAAAACGAAACGACTTTCCGAACAACCTAATAATTCCCTCGTAAGAAAAATATTTTTCTGACGTCTTCGTCTTTCCAAAAAAAAAAATAGAAACTCCAAGTTTGGATAAAAAGGGCTAGCAAAACTTGCGAACTACTCCGGTAAACTACAAAGAGAAGTTTCAGGTGAAAACGGAGCTATTGACTAATCAAAAAAAAAGTAAAAGAATTCCTTCTTACTGCGTTGAAATTCGAGAGAAATTTCTATGGGGTTTTAACCTCAAAAGGTGCGTAGATTTTTTTTGACACAGTCAGTCGTACCTTTTGATGCAAGAATTAGCTGCTGCTAAACGTTTGCTTGAAAAAAGAAAAAAATCCTTGCTGGTTGGAAAGAAGAAGAGTTGCTAATTTTAACTTGGTAGTAAGGTAGTTGTACGATGTGGTAGTGTGGTGGTACGATACTACAAGGGGAAGAGTGACTTTGAATGCAAGATCGCAGAATAATTTATATGAGGAGAATAAAAGAGAGAGAGAGAGAGAGAGAGAAAGAGAGTAAAGAGAGGCTTCTTGAGGAAGCATTGTGCTTGGACTTGAATTAAACATAACCCCTCCCGCGCACACGACTGTGAAGTTCCGGCCCGTGCCTCCTGGCAATGTCGTGACTAGAAGAGTCCCTAGGAAGGACGAGAGGAATAAAGAGAGGGGGATCAATAGGGTGGCCAAGGAAGTAAGACTTACAAACTACCGATGTAACGAGACGGAAACGTTAAAGAGCTAAAAGAGCTTATGGACAGTGACGGAGGAACGTGAAGGGAAAGAAAGAAGGACGATATCAACCTTCCCCAAGAATAATGCATAATCGATTTCTCTCACTTGAGTTTGGTTATTTAATACCATGACTTTTCTATTAAATAAAAGACTATTTTGAAGTTTAATAAATGGCAAATTCGCATAAAAACAAACGACGCAATCTATCGTCTATCTTTATACTTCTATAAGTTTGTAAATATTCAACAACTAAATTTAGTTAGCAATAGTTCTTCTCTATCGTAGCAACTGTAGCTTCCTTCATCTCTCCTACTCTCTGGTGTATATTAATCTTTTATGGCGTGCGCCTAAAGCAGTGATGCGCGGTATAACACTCGTCTCTCTCTCTCTCTCTCTCTCTCTCTCTCTCTCTTATTCACTGTTTTTTCTTTTGTCTTTCTCACGAAAGTTTCTTTTCTAAATTTCTTATCGCTTAAGAATGCCTGCTCCAGGCTAGATTCGAGCTTAAGTAAGAGACGGTGAAAAAAAAAAAGAAAGAAAGAAAGAAAAGAAGAGAAACCACACGTGGATACTTATCGCTGACCCAAATAACGATGGTTTAGGTATGGTATAGTATATAAGAAACCGGTGTCTGTATACCTAAGATACCTTTGACTTTCAAGCAATAAAGGTATGTGCCTCGTGGGGGCGAAACTTTTCAAGCAAGTTTTAAAAAAGACACGTGTGGCTCGTGCGTACCATCTAAGTAAGAAAAGAATTTAACCATTGCTATTTGCTACTTGATTGGTTACTTGCTTGCACGTTCACCAACACGTCATATGGTAGTCGCTAACGTTTGTGCTTTTTGGTATAACTTACAAAAAGATATTAATACTTAGATACGCTAAAAATCATCGAGCGTGCTCCACATTATAAACATACCAATGATGATCGAGCCATCTGCTTGAGAGTTAAAAAGGTCAGCTTGACGACGTCTCGTGTTTCAACTTGAACCCTTGTCTTCTTGTATGTCTATCTTGGTTGGAAAGAGACGAAAGACTGGAAGAAAAGAAAAAAGAAGAGGAAGAAATTCAAGTCGAAACCTTTTGCCTTCAACCAAGAAAGAGAGAGAGAAACTAGATTTGTCTTTTACCATTTTTCTTTCCCTCTTACACATCAAACGTTCCTATTTCAACAACTGTTTCTATCTTTATATATTTACTTTCCCCAACTTATTGACTTTTCCTTTCACGGTGTAGGCAATTCGCATGGTATGAAAGAAAATTTGTTACCATTGGGAACAAAAAAAGAAAATTTTCTTTATTTTAGAACTTCCTAAAACGGGAAGAAGAAGGTGGAGTGTGGAGGGTTAGTTCGAACCGTTTGGAAAACAAATTTGATCCGAGTTCTTTTCTTCGGAAATAAAATGGAGAGAGGAGGGTCGAAAAAGAACTTACGTTTGTTTTCGTTGATCCCTTCGATGATCACCTTTATCATTATTTAAAAGATTATTTTCAGCAAAAATCATCTTACAATAATGGAAGGTTTGAGGAACCTGAGTTATTTTAGCTTTTATATACCAGGTTTAAATAACAATTCAAAGGGTATATAAACAGGTTGAAATTTATGCGCGAAAATGAAAAGAGGTTTATATTACTTTTTCTTATCATGCTTAACGAAGATTAAGATTTGAACGGTGCAACGATGCAAATACGACTTATATAATACATACTTTTCTTATTTTCTTTTAAACAACGTGCACTTTTCTTTGTTGTAACGTTGTACCATCGCTGATGTATACAAAGCGCATTAGGTAGCATAAACTACTACTAAAGAAATTCAAAAAAGATGAATTTACAGCTACCGTTATTCCTCCATCCTTTCTCTTTCTCTCTTGGTCGAGATTTTTCTTTTTATTCTTTTGACGAAAGTTTCGTGATAAAATCTCGTTCGTTTGATATATATTTTATCTTCATAACAAACAGAATAACAACAATAACGAATAAATACAAATAAATTGATATCGTCTGCAGTAAAATGTTTAATAAAAAAAGGGAAGAAATGATAGACCACAAGAGAGAGAGAGAGAGAGAGAGAAAGAGATAAAGAAGAGGAAAAGAGTAATATCAAACGTCTCCAGTAGAGAAATACAAGTCGGAGAGATACAACACGAGTGAAATTAACTCCGAACAGAGTGCCGAGCAAACGTATCCGTGAAGCACGTCCTACCGCAAAGGGCTAATATCATCCTCAAACACGCGAATAGACTACGTGTTGTGTCGGAAAAGAAGAAGAAAAAAGAGAAGAAGAAAAAGAAAAAGAAAAGATCCCGGTTAGGGATCTCCGGGAAAATTCCTACACGAGGAGGACAACCTAAGGGACGTTTCCAAAGTAAGAGAGAGAAAGAGATAGACAGAAAGCAAAGAAAAGCAAGAAAAGGATCCTCCTGAAATAATATTTGAGAAATTCGTTTCCTGAGAATAGCAACGAAAGCGCCGGTGCCTGTTACCTTCGAACAAATGACCAACAAATATGTATACGAGTCATTTTAGACTTTCTACACATCGTCAGTCGACATTGGCGCCCGTGCAGCTGCCATCTTCCTCATCCTCTTCCCCTTTTTCTTCTTCTTCTTTTTCTTATACTTTTTGCCTCTCTTGGTTTCTATCTGTCTTGCTCGTTTAAATTCAGCCTTCGGGACGTAACCAACAGGCTGTCCGATGACATTGTAGGTTGAGAAAAGCAACCCAGAGAGTGAATCTCGCGTTACATGCCAAGAAGAGACTTTAAGAATTCTCTGAGCATCGATTACGCTCGAATCGTTCAGGTGCAACAGAATAAGAATGATAACCATCCTGGGCAGGTGGTGGTATCAATGATCTTACTTTTTTTTTTATTTCATTCCCGATTAAAATGTTGTATTCTAGTAAATAGATACGTTGAAAAATTAAAATATTGTATTGATAAATCGACAAAACGTGCGAATTTCAAACTACGATACTAGGAGGAGGGAACGGGGTCAAAAACAAACAAAGGACACGTAAAATACGAATGCATACCATCAACGAGGATCAAGGATATTGTTCGATAAACCAACGAACGATCGATGACGCTTTTTCGTTTTTATCAATCGCAATGAATCGAGAAAAATGAAAAAAAGAAAAGAGAAAAAGAGAAAGGGGAATAGGGAAAAATGGTGGACGCAATGATGGATTCGTTTAAACGTTTCCAACAGGAATTCCAAGCCGAACGATCGGAAGCGTCGGCATGGAAAATAAACTAGCGAGTTTCGATTTTTCACTACAACACACACACACATACACGCTTCTTTTTCCCTCACCTTTTTTTTTTAAATGCTACGGATAAATTTCGAAGCACGCGCGTGTCGCACGCTTTTTATATACTCGTAAATACTCTGTTACTTTAGTTCTATTTTTTTTTGTTTTAATTTCACATCTCTCACAAAAAAATGTAAAAGGCAATGTTAAAAACTGTAGTTAGTATTACAAATAACCGTAGTTACTTTTCATGGAATTATGAATAACGTTTTGAAAATTTGAGACTAACACCATATAAGATGAGCTAGACTTAGTTCTTCTTAACGTTTCAAAATTGTTTCGACTTATATAGCTGTGGGCGTTATACTTTCCCTACGAACTTTGTTTTCTCACGAAAATTCAAGAGAGCAGCTGCAACAACAACAGGGAAGTACCGACTCAAACGGGCCTTTTCCTTTCCTTTCCTTTCTCCCACAACTTTACCTGCTTAAACCTAACCCTCCCCCCGGTCTACTAAAGTTCGAGGACAAAGTCCTACCACAATGACGGCGAAATATAGAATATCGATTCGCCACTGAAATATATATTTCTACTGTTGTTCTTTCTCTTTTTTATGTTTAAAAAAATACGAAAATGAAAATCGTAGAAAAGCAAGGGAGGAAGGAAGGAAAGGAAAAGAAGGCTCTCAGTCAAACCGCACAATTTTCTAAAGCTCCTTTCTATCCCTTGACTTTGAAAACCAAAAACGAGAATTCCATATAAGGAGAAGATTTTTGTTCATCGTAAAATACCATTGATGCCATATAATGTGTTAGATAAACACAGGACTAGTTTTCATCGGCTTAACAACACGCCAACGATAAATCCGTTTCCTTTATCAGTTTCGAAATTCTACGAAAGAAAAGGAACCGCTCTTCTACTAGGCTTTGAGAAACTTTTCTTAACCCTGTATTATCCCTTATCATTGTTTCTTATTGCTCTTATAAAAAGGAAGATCATAATATAAGTGTGGAATACGTGCGTTATATTTTTTTGTCTTCTTTTTTTTTAACAACGTTTTACAATATTACCAACGCGATCGTAGAAATGAATATATGTTTGTTTGAAAATCTCCCTCCCTCTTTCTCTCTCTCTTTCTCTCATAGTGATATAGTGTCGAGAAGATTTACTTTTCCAATCAAATATTTGTCTTCTGCCACGGAACGATTTTAACATCTCAAAGTACACATATATACGCACATGCATGCGTGACGCACACATCTACTAGCCAGGACGATATGACACGAAGAGTTTTTTTATTTGAAAAACCTTGTAACCGTTTGTGTACTCAAGAATGGTCTATGCTGCAGAGAGAAGAGAGAGAGAGAGAGAGAGGCCCTGTGTACAATCGACCAAACACATTCGACCACCCTTTGTTTCCTATTGTTGGTCTCGACGAACTGTATTCCGCATCGCCTACAAATCTTTCATTCGAAAGCCAAATTTCCATTCGAAAACGAATATTCCATTCGTGATAGTTGCTGATTGGTCGAACCTTCTTTAATATTACTTTTCAAAGCATTCATCTCTCTCTCTCTCTCTCTCTCTCTCTCTCTCTCTCTCTCTCTCTCTCTCTCTCTCTCTCTCGATCCTACCCTCTACGATCTCTTTTTCTGTTAGGATTAAAATCTAAAAGCCGTTCCTTTTCGATGAACGAATCCGAGTCTTTAATAATATAACAGAATATTGAAAATCAATCGATGGAGATAATATTAACTGGTTACGCCTCTCCGACTCCTCGGTTCTTAATTTCCGGCGATACGATCATCGCCATTCATTACGCCTCTTTTTTTTCTTTTTTTTTTATTAGTTTCCCCTTTACCCACCTTCCGAACGTATCGGTTTTTATTAGTTTGCGCGATAAAACGTGAAACGTCGCCTCCGTTCTATGTAGAATAAATTGAAATTTCAATTAATGATCTCGATTACGAGAGAACCAACCCAAACGTACACTAACCTTAACTGTTATAACTATACGAAAAGGTTCAAACATAAGTTTTAATTCTTCTTCTCCTTCTTCTTCTTCTTTAGAAAGGTTGAAAAGAAGATGGTGGAAAAACAGGACATGAGATACACGTTTAAAAACGGATCGGTATTTATGCTCCATTAAATTCCCATAGACCTTCTTCTACTCCCCTTTCTCTACCATCAATTCGTTTTGTTGATAGGGGAGGTTTATTCGGACAATTGACTTTCTCTCTCTCTCTCGCTTCACACCATTTTCCATGATCAACCATAAAACCAAAATTCGTCCGGCACGCGATCCACTAACACAGTGTATCGGGATCCTCCCTCCCACCAGGTTCCCTCTTTTACCCCCTGCCAAGTATATAACCTAGACCAGTATATATATATACATATATATATGGTAGGTAAGTTAACACAAAGGTTTACGCCTACCATAAGCAAGACTCGTCAAAAAAGCAGCTAGTCAGACAATCGGTGCAATCAACGCTTTTCCACGAACAGTCCTCGAACCAGTCTGCTACCAAAACCAGCCGGCTTCCTGTCCTTTTTCCTACAATTTTCCCTTTCGATTTGGCACCATTTATTTTTCTCTTCTCTCTCACTCTCACTCTTTCTGCTACCGAACTCTCGTCGTACAAAAGACCAACGGTGGCTACCTTTTCTCTTTTTTCTTTTTTATCTTCCCACATCAAGGGAAACTGTAATGAATAATGATCTTTCAACATTCTCATTTTAATTATAATTATATATAAAATAATCCTTTTTTTAATAAATGATTAAAACTTGTTTTTTTTTTCAACCAAAATGGGCTTGTGGAATAATTTAAATCAACTAACAATCGTTTAATAATCGAACACGGGAAAAGGGATAGGATAAAAAATGGAAAAAATCAGATTTATCGAGTAGGGTAGAAAGAAAAATGGAAAGAAAAAAAAATCTAAGGGAAGGTTGGTTCGAAGTTCTGGAAAAAGGGTCCGGCTGGTAAAAGTGCGAGAAGTTCCGGATCTACGAGCCATCGGCTCGAGATCTGACGATTATCGCCCCAGGGGAGCAACGCGTTCGTTCATGGGTTGATTCGCGTCTTGGTGTTGGTCTTGATAAAACGTATAAGAGAAAGAGAGAGAGAGAGAGGGAGAGAGGAAACGTGTGTATATTCGTTGAAAAAGGGCTAGTTGAAAGGAGAGGGCAGCAGAGTGCGACTGGCAGACGAATAGATAGAAAAGTAATTGCATTTTGTCAAGTAAAAACGTATTTTCTGTATAAGACGAGAAAACAAAGTCAACTATTGTTTTTTCTTTCTTTATATATATATATATATATATATATATATATATATATATATATATATATATAGAAATAAAGGAGTTTAAGAAAGGGAGAGAAATCTCGAAGGATACCCAGTCCACCTAGAATACCTATAAGGAAATGAAATAAAATAAAAGAAAAATTCGAAGCAAATAAACAACCAAGAGAAAGAGAGAGAGAGACTAATTAGGAGAGGTAGTGTAGTTTGAAAAGGCCGAAATTGTCGTAAAATAAATCCCCCCGAAAGAAGGAAATTCGTGACACGGATTCCAGGAGCGTCGTCATCGACATTCCTGGGACCATCGGCGTCTTGGGACGCACTAAAATGCAATTTATAGTGTACTCGATTATTCGCGAACACAAAGATGTGGCCTACCGGGTAGATCTCGCGTACGCGAGCGAGCGAGCGTTTACTCGACAGATTTGTATAATAAAATATCGAAGGGAACAGCTGTCGCGAGGTGAGGGCGCATAACCACCGAGGATCATAAATTATCGATTGGTAAGAATAGTCGAGATATATAAAAGAAGAATCTGCTTTTGGTGTGTATATATCTGTTGGGCGGCATCGCTTACTAGCGCCCAAATATTTACACTAACCAGTGGCAAAGTAGCAAAGTAATAGATTCGAGATGACTTTTCATTTAAGCGAGTACAAAAGGGCACGATACGAGCACACGGTACGAACAGGCTTCTCGCGCCCACCCGCTGGCTTCCTGTAGCTTTCCAGGACAATGATCCTTCCACCTCTCTTGTAAGCGCCCACGGTACTATCTCTCTTCCTTTATATGCGGGTCACCGAGTGAAAGAGAGAGAGGCGAGATGAGCACGACAGCAACGACCTCGATGGACCACCACCTCGTTCCTCGTTCCTCGAGGGGCTTCCCCTGCCGCTTTGCGAAAAGTCGCTTTGTGGTCCGCCGTTTGTCAGCCGCTCGGACGCTAATTGTTATTGCTCGCTAATTTTCCCCCAATGTCCGGATGCGTCCTGGGGTTGGAGGAAACTGCTGCTGCTGCTGCTACTGCTGCTGCTGCTGCTGCTGCTCCTGCTCCTGCTCCTCCTTCTTCCTCTGCACAAATATATTATAGATATCTACATGTATATATGAGGTTTACGTGCGTGTGTATATATATATGTAATAGATAGGTGGTAGCATGTAACTCTATGCCATACATACGCTCACACCCATCTTCCTTTCAAGCAAACTATAAACGGGCTTGTATATCTCTGCCAACGTATACTAAATTCGAGGTTTCTAAAGGGACACGTATATATATCTTCGCTCGGGCCTTTTCCTTTCACGAAATCTAATGGGTAAGTGCCTTTTAAACGCGAGGAAAATCGACATTCACCACGACGATGTCGATGATCCAAGTCCCCCCTTCGTTAGAACATCATAGATATCTACTCTTTCACGTTGCACGTAACATCGATGAAGAGAACGTTGATTAACGAACGATGATACTAGTGCGAATAATAAACATTCCTGTATTTCGTACTACCGTGCATAATATGATTTTCAGCGTACGACGCGTTATTTAACAATGAAGCGCATTACCAAAATAAAATATAAATGCATTGTGCATTATTCTCTTGTTGCATCTCCCCCCACCCTTTTAAAAGGACGATGCAAAATGCTATTTGCCTTGTTTACATTGCGAGAGCTTTTAAACGACTCGAATAGTTATGATTGATCAATGACGGATATCAAAATACATACATATATATATATATTAGGGTGGGTCAAAAAAATCAATTATTTTTTTTTTACAAGTGCCACGGAAAAATGGGTTACTAGACACCTTAAAAAAATTCTCACCAAATATGAGCTCTTAATTTTAATAGGAAGATCCTCCGCATCGCAGTTTTTAATTTTTTTCTCAGTCCAATAGATTAAAATTCATACCTCATTATTTATTGATTGTACAGAAAAATATTGTTAAAGAATTTTGTAGGAAATTTAATGCTCTACAAAAAAGGTATCTTATATTTTTTCCGTAAACCTCACCATTTGAATGATATTGCAGATTTAAGTTTGATTATTTGAAGACAAATTTCATTTTTGTTTATGAATTTTATAACTCGACAATAAATGACCATTAAAAAATGCGCAATACAAATTTTTGTAGGAAATTAACTGGTCTATAAAAATGGTGTCTTATGTTTTGGCGATTAAATTAGGCGTTTATATACCACCATATATATATATATATTTGTATTATAGCTATAGTTGAACTCTCATTCAATAATACGAAGTGTTACGATGAAATTTTCGATAATTCGTAAAAATATAAAATAACTCGCGTATGCGTATACAAAGAATGCATTAAATACATCCTAAAAATACAGTCTCATTAACTCCGTGCCAATATTTACCTCATTACGTACGTAGTACCATTTAACGCTTGATTTTCCATCTCACATATCTCATTTAAACGTAGGGAAAAAATGTCTATATTCGTATTAAATAATTACTCGATACATCATCGTTTTCACTCATCGCAATACGATCTCGTATAACATCTCATTTACTTTGAATAATCCTAATAAATTCGATTGACTCGTTTATTCGAATAAAATATAATATAATAAGCTCGATCTCATTATACTCACGCAAACGCGCATACACTTTGCAAAATTCATTACGTTTCAAAATAATTAAACTAAAGAAATTAAAGAACGCCAGACGCTTTTGTAATTTCGTACTAATTTTAACGAATAATTAACTTTCTAAAGTTACGTGTACTGTATCTATTTAAATAAAAGAAAGAAAGAAAGAAAGTAAAAAAAAGGAGAATAAAAGAAATTTACATGCGTTAATTAACGCATTCTATCAAATATACGCATATCTTTAGGATGATCTAAAAAGCAGCACACAGATCAAAGAACTACGAAGATACGAACAATCTCTATAGACTGTAGAGAAAAGGAACGTAAAATCGGTGTTTCTTTCTCTCTTTCTCTCTCTCACTCTCTGACTCTCTCTGTGAGAGCTACCTAACGTTTGTGGCAAAGAGAAACGCTAATTATCGTCACCGGCTCATTTCCCAGACGTCGTTATGGAAATACCATGAGGATTCGTTTGCTATGTGGCATACCTTGTGGCGTACGCTCGTTTGAAGTTGCCAATAAAAACGTTACACGCATAGTAAACGGCGTGTTCATAATGATAACATCGTGGTTTTCACGAATCGATTGAAATTACTTTCTTTATCAAATTAAGCGAAAGAAAAAAAGAACAAGACAATTATAAAAATACCACCACGTTTTCCAAAGTTGAAGGAAAAAATGAATGGAGAAATCTTAAAACGTATCTAAAAATAAAGCAAAAAGAAGTGAAGAAAAATATATATATAAATGTCGATGGTTGACACTTTGTGAAACTCGAGCGGGATCCAAAGAAAGATTTCTTCCTTTCCACCCCCACTCCTCGTAACGATAAGTGATTCCATTTCGTCTCCTAGTAGGGGTGGCACACTTGAAATGTATCGCGACAGCAGGCGACAACTGTCGTTAGCTTAGCGTCACTACGATGATCATGAGTTTAGTAGTTGACACACACGCGTGCCAAGGAAGAAGATTCCTTCTTCGTGAGTTAAGGTTAAGGAACGCGTGAAAAATCAGTGTGTATCAAGTTCTCGCGAAGTGTGGCCATCATCTCAGCTAACAGCTGTCCTCCTCGGGCACGTACTCAAGGCTTGGCACGCACGCTATGCCACGAACGATATGCCACGCACGATATGCCACGCATGCTTCCGGTCACTCAACGAACATCTCTACGCTTCGCGAATAGTCTACGTGTTCGCGAAGATACCAAAAAAATTGCAGCTGTAATTCAACATTTTTTGACAAAGTGACTCGACGTTTTTATCGAGTAAACCTTTACTTTCTTGGAATTTATATTCATTTATCCTAAAAAAAAGCTACTATTGAAATGAACAAGTAAAAAAGAACAAAAAAAGAATATCGTAAGTTCTTATGAGGGTAGAAAGAGACAACACATAGGCGACGACAAGTAGACGACGACGACGACGACGACTACGAGCAGGAGAAGGAGGAAAATAAGAAGAAGACGCCTTGACATTTGCCAGGCCGCTACTTTGTCAGCGGATTTATAGAGCGGATTCCTCGACGAGGGTGACCGTTGCATAGTTTATCGCCTTCCGGCCCTACCAATTGCCCTTCTGCGCGGCCCTCGTCCGATACTTCCTCCCGTTACGTTCAACGTTCCACACTGATCGATGTCACGTCCGTGTCACGACTCTTCTCTCTCACTCTCTCTCTCTTTTTACTTCCTACTATTTTATTTCTATTAGCTATCTCTCTATGACTATATTAACCACGAATAATATTTCTATTAAAAGTACTAACGTTACATTTTATATTTTTAATTTGTTTTTTTTTTTTTTTAATCCAGATACCATT
This sequence comes from Polistes dominula, assembly GCF_049000335.1. Taxonomy (NCBI): domain Eukaryota; kingdom Metazoa; phylum Arthropoda; class Insecta; order Hymenoptera; family Vespidae; genus Polistes; species Polistes dominula. The sequence continues at coordinate 7,108,616 of NW_028300899.1, forward strand.
CAATTTCTCGATAATAAAATATTACATTCATTGAGTTTTTAATTTCATTTAATTTTCAACTTATATTTCCGCGATACCGATCGATTTCTCAATTATGGTTCGTTAAAAAACAAGAATTTTATTATAAAATAATTGAAACGTGAAAATGAAAACGATTACGAGACATTATACGAACGAGGGAACAAATTATTAATAAAAGGTTTTTAAATAAGTAAAAAGTAAACAAAGGGTATGACAATAAAGACCAATCGTACGTACGTAACATTTAAGTATTATATATATAACCTCGGTAAACGATGACTTTACCTTGATAAATAACCTGTTGATCGTGAGAGACGCGCGAAGAATATCAGCTATCTTTGTCGATGCAATACTCCCCTCGCTCTGTCTTTCTACGTGTCTACTCAAAACGAAAATAAATGAGGTAGGTGCGTGTAAAGTTTTACCCAAGATCGTAAGATATTACTTCATATATAATAAAAGATAATATAAACAGTTATTGGACCTATATTCGTAATATTATTTCTAAAGTAATAAATAGAACAATGTTTTTAGTTAAGGAAAAGTTTAGAAAAAACTTTCTAAGCCGATTCTGTACTGAAACAGACAATAACGTAGACGTGGTATGAAATAACCGAATGAAAACTTATCAAATTTTTCGAAGAAAAGATTCTATGCGTGTATGTGTGTGTATTTAAAAAATATTCCTCTTCTTCTGTAAAGTATTACAAGCTACAGTCGTATACAATAGTTAATGGCACGGTAGACTGGACCAAACAGAAAATATCGGAGTTGAATAAGAGAAGGAGGAGTTTACGTTTATGGACAAGTCACCCTCGTCATTTCCGTTCCTCACTATTAATGCGATAAGTAATGATGACGATAATGAACTACGTGCACCTGTCAATGATTTACCTTCGTCTATGTACCTTATGTATTTACATATGTATTTATGTATATATCTATACATATGTTTGAGTTACAACGAGGAACAGCAGCAGCCATTCGCTTTCACTGTGATTTTCGCGATGCCTCAAGCACCGAGTTCTCTACCCTTTATGGACCTGTACATAACCGGCACATAACCGGTACACGTTATAAGATGAAGGGAGAACTTTGATCCCTTCGTTCGTTCGTTCGTTCGTTCGTTCGTTCGTTCGTTCGTTCGTTCGTTCGTTCGTTCGTTCGTTCGTTCGTTCGTTCGTTCGTTCGTTCGTTTGTTCGTTTGTTCCGGCAGTGATCCCATTCGTACGATAATTATCGTACGCGTACGATAATTTGAGGCCTTGTACGATCCAAAATTCAGCCTGTACGATCCAATTTGGAATTTCGAAAACTTGATGACCTTTTAATTTTTTTTTTTAGTCATCTAATTTTGCAAGTGCACCCCTACCACCACCATCACCACGATCCGTGTACGATCTGTGTACGATCTCTGTATGAACAAGTATTTCTCCCTGTGGTACGCCGTTTTTACTGTTTTTATGATAGGGTTTTGAAAAAAAAAAGGTCATCAACTTTGAAAAAGTTAGAACTTGCACTCTTTTTCCACATTTTAAAAATCTCGTCCGAGAAATTATCGGATTTCAAATTTTTCCCGGGGCGTACGATAATTTTCCGGCATGTACGATAATTTTACGCCCCTGTGTCGATCAGACGAACTAAAGTCTCTGGGATCACTGTTTGTTCGTTCGTTCAAAGACCTGGTTAATCTCTCTCTCTTTTTTTTATTTTTTAACAAAGACTTACTTTTCTACATCGACCCACATTTTTTGTTATTTATTTTTCTCCCCATTTATCCAATTAAATCGAGTGACAAATAACGTTTACTATGATATAAAAATAGATCCTATATCTCTTGTTACCTCTCACCAATGAATTTTTATTTAATCTTTTCAAATCGATTTATTTCTATTGGAAATAAATTGTGCTTGTTAAACGAATAACTCGTTGCAGTTTGACTTGACCAAAAGTCAACCGTGTGCTTCTCACTCTCTCTCTCTCTCAAACAAGAAGAGTCTCTCTCGTTGGGTCGAAATCCTTGGCGTTCCTTCCTTGGACGAGATAAAATTTCTGGTCGACGTTAACGACGAAAACCTCTCTTTACAGTCAAGCAGCAGCACCAACCAGTAGGAGGAAACAGCAGAAGAAGCAGCAGCAGCAGCAGAGAACCAACAACAACGGCAGCTTGCCTCGTTATTAACATTTTCGAATAAGGGTACTTCTTGTAAAAGGGGCAAAAAAAGGGAGTACGAACTTACGTGCGGAAGGTATTTCGCTACAGGATTTTAATTAGATGAAGTAAAAGATAAGCGGAAGACGCGCGGAAAGTAACGATATCCTTACTGCTACGCTCCTGCTGCTGCTGTTACTGTTGCTGTTGCTGTTGCTGTTGCTGTTGCTGTTGCTGTTGCTGTTGCTGTTGCTGTTGCTGTTGCTGTTGCTGTTGCTGTTGCTGTTGTTGTTGCTGTTGCTGTTGCTGCTGATGCTGACGGTGGTGTCTGTGCTATCCCAACCAACTTGGTGCTATCGGATTTTTAATATCTTTCGAACGATATCGCTCGAGACGTCGCTCGGTCTAAAAAGACTTTGAAACAACAGCAACAACACAAACAACAACAAAATAACTCGTGCTCGCATCTTCGCTTACAGATAAATAACGAAATTAATTAAATCGTGCTTTATCTGATTTCTTCTCTTTGAGAACCCACCTAAAACCCCTCGCTCGTTATATTCGTTCAACGAAAAGACACGCTTCTACTTTTCCCAATCGATTATTTTTATCCTCGATAGTTACAATATCCCTCCCCGTTCTTTACAAATTAGAAATTAGATAATAATAATAATAATAATAATAATAATATGTTAGAAAATTCAAAAGAGAATATTTTAGACGGAGAGCTGGCTACATAAAAATGCTTTTATCTGGTGCAAGATTCATTTCTATTGAAAAAGATACCTTTGGTATAGCTGAACATAAATCTGCAAGTCTGCCATCGCAAAACTGGGGCCTAAAACGGGGGGGGTACGATTGAAAACGTGAAATTTAGGTGTGAAAAAAATCATAAGGTACACGGATTCTAATTATAGAAAAAGCTTGTATTTATATTAAGGAATCGCGAAAAAATATTGGCAGACAGTTTGCTAGGGGTTAAAGTGCCGCCAGAGCGCGCCAAGGGGTGTAAAAATTAATTTAAAAAAATCACGAGGTACATGAACAAAAACTGTTTTATTTTATTATTTAAACATTAAAAAAACAATTTACTAAATGGCAGACAAAAATTTGGGGACTAAAGCCTTGGCAAACGGCTTGAAAAAGCGCGCTATAATAGCCCACATAACATAAAAACTTCTGCCAAGGCTTTAGCCCCCAAATTTTTATCTGCCATTTAGTAAATTGTTTTCTTAATGTTTAAATAATAAAATAAAACAGTTTTTGTTCATGTACCTCGTGATTTTTTTTAATTAATTTTTACACCCCTTTGGCGCGCTCTGACGGCACTTTAACCCCTAGCAAACTTTCTGCCAATATTTTTTCGCGATTCCTTAATATAAATACAAGCTTTTTCTATAATTAGAATCCGTGTACCTTATGATTTTTTTCACACCTTAATTTCACGTTTTCAATCGTACCCCCTGCTTTAGTCTTCAGTTTTGCGATGGCAGACTTGCAGATTTATGTTCAGCTATACCAAAGGTACCTTTTTCAATAAAAATGAATCTTGCACCAGATAAAAGTATTTTTATGTAGCCAACTCTTAGACTATTTATTCGTTCGGAGTTTTCTCTTTTCATTTGATTTGTAAAATAATCCTTTGAAGACTCTTCATCGTTTGCACATCGACAACGTAAAAATAGAAAAAGAAAGAGAGAGAGAAAGAGAGATAAATGGTGCTTGCTTTACCATCGACCATCGGGAGTACCATTTTGATCTCGAACATACTAACGCTTACTTTAAAAGCGGTTGGATCCCTCAAAAGATAGCCTCAAGTGAAAAGTGGGAGGTTTGCGGCGAACGACGTGAACAAACCGTAACAAACCTTACAGATTTCTCTCTCTCTCTCTCTCTCTCTCTCTTTCTCTCTGTATGAGAGTTTATAAGCACATACGTTTATATACATACCTGTGATTTCTCGGTACCTCTAAGGTAAAAGAAAAAAAAACAAATCTTTTTCCATCTCTTTATCTATCTCTCTTTTCCTAGTTCTTTTCATTCGTGGTGAAAATGTTATACTGTTAGTTAACCACAATCGATAGGATTCCATACGAGATAATCTTCCTTTTTGTTAATAACAAATAGGTACAGTGTCTTCTCTCACCTCGAGGCTAAGCAGGTGTCTTCTTCTTCTTCGTGCAGATCCTTTTTTTTAAACCAAAAGGGATTCCTTCTGTGTATACAAATCATTCACCGACCAAAAAATATTTCTTCTCGATGCGACATCATCCTCGCGCGTCGTTGACCTCCCCTCTGCCACATGGCGTTTCGCATATGGTGCACGATCTTATACCGAACTCCTCGAGTCTTACTTATTTATTTTCAACTCGCGCACTCTCGGTTAAGGAAGGTAAAAAGGGGGAAAATAAAAAGATTGTGCCAAGGGCGAGATCGTAACGCGAGCCGACAGATTGTAATCGGGCTGTAATCGGCGAAAGCTGAACGAACGGACACGTGCAGCTGCGATCGATCCTCCAAAAGAAATATGTCCTTTATTTTATTTTATTTTATTTTCTTTTATTTTTCAGAAAAAAACTTTACGAATCACGAGACTAACTCCTCGTGGCCTGTTGCTCGATCGAGTATGTGAATTCTGCTAACGCGTAAGCTAAATATGGCCTGTACTTACTTACATACGTAAACCATTTTCAAAATTGTACGCTTCACGATGTTCCTAACTCTCGGTTGAACGGACGTATTACAGTTTATCCATGTAAATTGGGGGGAGGAAGGTAGAAAAGAAATATTAGGAATGCTGATAAACGAGATCTCTTTTGAGATCGATAGTAAAGAGAGCATTTTCTTCTTTCTAGTAGAAAAGAGACGCAGTTTAATCAGAAAACTGCAGAAGAAGGACCTTCGCACGAAACGGTGGATCGTAAGTACCCTCCATTGGCTTGGATGTAGGGGCATTTAAGTAGATGGAGGGTAAGTATAGACGTACGCCCCTTTCTCTCTCTCTCTCTCTCACACACTAACATCCCCGTGTTACTCTTGTCTACTCCATTTGCTTCTAGCCCGAGGGACCGTCCCGATATATATCCCAATATTCTCCGTAACAATGATGAATCACTGCGAAGCAAACTCTCGTTGCGCAAGAACTTGCACTTTGGGAGTTACGTTTCCACGATGGTAGTGGTGGTGATGGTGTGTCTCCTTCGCCACGAAATTCGCGAAACGGGCCTCGGAACATATCTTCTTTTTCTTCCATTTATTATATTTTTACAGTTCACTTACGTAAGTTCTGACGTAAGCACGTAAGTTCTCTGAGCTAAACAGGCTGAAGATGTTACTCAATTAGAGGGAAGACGTAATACACGTGTACCACGCGCACCGATCAATTTCTGATAATCGAGTACTTAATATAATGCATTCTCATGGATATTATGTAAGATTCGATGTGATAAATGTAAAACTAAACAATTACAAACATAAATATCACATGAGAAAAGAAATGTTGTAAAAATGATGATGACGATACAATAGTGGTAAGTAGGAAGTAAAATGAGAAACAGTAACGCATAGAAGTACGATAAGAAAATATGAGAAAAGTGAACAGCTGCTAGAACGATCGGTGCCACGGGCAATTTCGACTCGATGTCGCGTATAACCGTTCATAGGAAGAAGGATCAAGAAGGAAATCGACAACACGCTGCTGAAGCTCTTTCTCTCGTTGAAGAAACGATATATACGGAATTGGAAGGAATAGCATTGCCTAAGGTGACTACCGTTTTCGAAAGAATCGACCGTTCCAGTACAATACTAGATCCTAGATGGGATAATAAAAGAGGATCACTTTGCCCACAAAATCAACCTATCTTCAAACTAAACTAATACGAACCTTTCTTTTTTATTTACCTACTTTGTATCGTTTAATGTTTTGGTTAACCGACAAAGAATTAACGATACGTTTTTATTTTTTTATTTATTTTCAATATAAAAGGTTTGTGCTTTGTTTGAAATCTAAACTGAAGTTAACCCTTACGGGGGTTATTTAATCGTTACGATTTGAATCCTGTAAACGACTCGTAAAGATATACTATCAATGTAAGTTGAAAATAATGGAGCATCAATCATTGATTTATATTTACAGTTGTTATCTTACACGATAAATCTATCGATTGGTAAAGCAATTAATTAGGTATATCTAAAAGTTAGATAGACATCATAATAGTTAATAATGACGAATCCTTTGACGATGAATACTAGTCGTATGGTATTCTAACCGATGGATCAGAGCTCCTATTAATAAATTCGTTTCCCATGCGACGTCCTATGAATCATTCCACATAGGCAACGGGGGAAATTCTATTAGTCCGATTGGTTTACGCCTCTCTATACAATGCTCCGAACCGATTCGTCTTCGTTCTTGGGGACAACTGATACAGCCGATATGCAACTACCCTTCGATAATATTTTGTACGAACGAACGGTTCTATCGAACTTGGTTACGTTAAGCTGAATGATAATAAACGCACGAAGCAGAAAATCGGTAAATCGAAACGAACTCCTCCTCTATCGCGCTAAATTGCATCAACCTTTCTAATTGGTAATGCTTTTTATAAATCACATATATTTATCATAGTGATTTGTTGGAAAGACAAATAAATAAATATAAAAATGAAATATCGTTGGTTATATTACTTATGTGTGTCTACCAAGATAACATACAACGCTGTAATATCACAAAGAGATCTTTCAAAGGGATGACAATAGTTTCGATAGACGTAAAAGAAAGATGAACATTGTAAAGGAATAATGCATTCCGATCGATTGTACATGTTTATCGTGTCAACGACGACTACAAGAATAGTAAATAATTCACCTATCAAAGTTGAACATCAAATTTATCTATAAATCAATAATATTCAATGTACCTGTTCCCTCGTATTATCTATCGAATCATCAAACGCAGACTATAATAAACGTGGTACGGACAGATCAATTAACGACATATACGTAGATGCAAAATCCTCATTCATTATCTTACGTAATCCGTATCTTTCCGGACAAGCAAATGCATTTAGGTATAAGAGAGAGAGAGAGAGAGAGAGAGAGAGAGAGAGAGAGAGAGAGGGAAAGCTAATTGCACACTTACTATTTAGAGAATTATACGCTTACTAATCTAACCACTTTGAATGCGGTCGATCGAGATCGTTTTGATTATAAGACGAAACGAAGAAAGGGAGTGTGAAAGTTAAAGATAATGAGAAGGTGCAATGAAAGTCAGAGAAGATAGGAAAAATTACTTGGACTTAAATTGGCCAAAGGGGTGTTACACTTAATTTACATAGAGATTTCTTCAAAGATTCGTAAGATCTCGAAATCCAGCAATTCGACTCGGTTTAATCCTAGGACCGTCGAAACGCATTAATGCCGGAAGTATTTAGTCGTCGATGAGGCGGAATGAGCCCTGTACTAAAGTAAGGGTGGAATCTACAGGTCCCCGGCAAAGCTGTAATTCTCATAACTTGAAAATCAGGAGACTCTCGTGTTCCTCGCGAACGGTAACTAGCTCGCGTTAAATCATACTTCAGCCATGAATAGGATTAACTCCCCTAATTTATTGACTCTATTTCTAGGGTGCGTTACCCCGTGACCTCCGAGTTAACAACGTTCCAGAAAAGGGGAGGATTGTAACCTAACCGCACATAGCCACGAAAGAGAAACGAGTAAACCCTAAAAGGCACGTCGCACCCGTTAGAAATCGGACTCGATCCTTAACACAGGATACTAACCCCTCGCGTTACAAACTACACAAGTCGTTCTGAAAATTACGACCGGACCTAAAGCCCTTGCAATGAATATTGTCAAAACATACGATATACCTTTTATTGTACTTGTTAGTATTATATTTTAAAAAGATTAACTCTCTCTCTCTCTCTCTCTCTCTCTCTCTCTCTCTCTCTCTCTCTCTCTCTCTCATATATTAATAGTTGGCTCATAAAATTTTCATTCTATTTATTTTGAAAAAGTATCTCATCTCTTTTAAAGCATAGCCAAAGGATGATAGAAGTTAAGGAAGGAACGTACTTACTTACTTATGTTCGGATATCCGATTCGTTACACGTCGAAAGAACGAACGTATTTCTCAAGGTAGATCGAAGGAAAAGGAGAAATTACCTCTAACGTAGATTCAAGGGAAATTCTTCCTACGTATGTTTCATACCTACGTCGAATATCCAAATGAAAGCGTAGCGTGAAGTACTATGTGGCGTAGCGTGGCATGGCATGGCATGGCGTGACATGGCGTGGAAATAAGCTAGGAGGAGTAAAAACCCTATTTACTCGTCCAACGGAGGATTTCTCTCACTCTCTGCTTACAGTTACTATCTTATACACTTGCGCACACACACACACACATATATATATATATATATATATATCGTACATGTGTACAGGTCTTCTTCGTAGACCTTTCTCATTCCTGGATCCCCTTCAATTAAGGATAGAAGTCAAAGTTAGGAAGATTAGTTGAGTGATGCCTCGTCCAGTAAAGAGTACCTACTACTATCTCCACTTGTGTTCCCTTTGTCTACTGGAGAAACCGATTTCTCGTTCCATTAATGAACGTCTTTGCTCGCTCATTCGTTAACTCCTTCGTTTGCTCGATCTAAATGGAAACGCGAAGACATTTAAATGAAATTTACGCGTTCCTGTCTTATTCCGTTCGGATGCACGGATGCATTTTACACCTTTACGTTCGAATTAACATCCTATATTGGGACTTTAACGAAAATTCATTGATAAAATAACAATTCACAAAGTAATTTTACATCGAAATGTTAAAAGAAGACAAAAATTGGTTATGCAAATATGCAAGATAAAATTTTATGAAAGTACGTGAAAATAAAAGAAATAACATAGATGTAGAAAATAGAGAAAAAAGATAGAAACCATTAAATTATGGAAGGTTCTAATGTTAATGTTACTTTTTTGTTTGGAATAAAATCACTCACGTATTTTCTAGATAAACCTATTTACTAATTTATTTACTTTATATAATTAGATTCGTAGAAAAAGTATCAATCTTTCATGTTTTTATCATGAGATAATTATGCCATGTCGTATTTACATTCGCACAAATATATATTATTGGAGAAAAAAAAAAGACAGGAGAAAAAAAGAGAGAAATAAAGGGATAGGGATAGGTAGAATGTAATCTGAATTTACTGTTAGAATTCTCTTGTCATTAATTCCCGTTAGCAACGTTTGTCTCAGGCGCGTGTAACCCTTCTTAACCCTGTACAACATAATGGATCATACTTGGCAGCACATACCGGTTTTCCTTTATCCTTTTCATTTCTTCACTCGGCTTCTATCTGCTCCCCACGACACATGCGTAGTAGTATGTAAGTACATATGTTGTATACGTGCATGTAGATATGTTGTATGTACCTGTTGGTCTCCTACTACTATTACCAGGTTACCACGACGAGTGCATCTGAAATGAAACGCATACATGATTTAAGCGAAGTTTATATAACGAGCTCCTAATGGCAAAGCAATTTGTTGCTAAAGTATGTTTCTTTTGGCGTATACAGTCAATGTTTTTCAATGATCGTAAATCAAAGGTAATGATATCTAACATAAGAGAAAGACGACGACGACGACGACAAAGATGAGAGATCTTACATCGTAATTGGAAGGTTTTAAATAATCCCCAAAATATTATTCGATATCGTAAGACGTTATTTATTCATATGCGAAACAAAAGTCATCCATAGAGATATGTCGCTGGTGTTTACGATCTGTAATCACACACGCGCGCGCGTACACGTTTACATATCATCGATAGGTTGAAAATTTCATATCCTTTTTTTTTTTATTTGTTTTGCTTCGTTCGTTAATGATATAAAAATCGTCATTTATGTTATGTGTATGTGTATGCGTGTCCTGTGGATATATGTGTAATGTGTGTATATTCTATAATTAGCAATACGCCAAGTTGAATCCTCTTCTTCTTCTTCTTCTTTTTTTTGTTCTTTTTTCTTATTTTTTTTTTTTTTACCCTTTTAAATTAGGAAGCAAGCACATACGTATTTATTATATTTACAGAATAGTAGTATTCACCAGGTTACTGTAATACTTATTACATTAATATAATGAGTATACTTCGAGAGAGGTATACATATATATATATGTATATGTGTAAATATCGAATAAAAATGATGATCATCGTTTGAATTTCGGCAAATTCTCAAAAAAGAAAAGTAGCCGTTCGTTCAATTAATTAGGACAAGTTCCAATAATATTCGCTTATTACCGTACTTTTATATACATAAGAGAAAAAAGTTTCTTGATCAATCGAAAAAATTGAGCAGAAACTCTTCGTCCTAAGAGGAGTAAGGAGTATGTATAGGTACCATCTCGAAGTACACCCACACACACACACACGTTTCTTACATCGATGCGCGCAACCTTTGACAAAATAAATACTGGGTTCGATTCCTTTAAAAAATATATATTACAGTATTGCACTTAAGGTAATTGTACACGATAAAACGCGTCAAAAATATATATAATGAGTTACTTTTACTGTGAGGCACTAACGACAAGGAACACAGAAGTGTCATTGTTAGTGTTTTTTAAGCATGCCGTTTAGTGCATTGTTTTTCCCTTTGAAACTTTTTGCACTTGTCAGAAATAGAGAGATTCTAGCTAATAGAGATTATCGATTCTATCTTTTTTTTCTTTTCTTTTCTTTTCTTTTCTTTTCAAATATCGAACTAAACGTTCAAATCGATAGAACGAGGATTCAGATAAAGATACTTGCATTATTATTATCCGAAAATTTATTATCATCTTCTCATTTATCTACTCGTAACAATTGTTTTGTATTCTTACGAAAAATCGACAAGCTAGAAAATGTTTTTCGAATCGAGATTTCTAAACGATATAGAAAATATTTAGCTTCTTTTTGCTTATCTTAATTTTTATTATATTTTTCTTATACGAGCATTCCTCCCTTCCTTTTTGTACGCGAAAATTCGTAAACGAGTTTAGTTTTTATTAACTCTTCGCGTATTCGTTTTTGTATTTATTTATTTATTTATTTATTTATTTATATTGAATTTTGTCGTTTTATTTTTTATTTTTTTTATTTTATTATATTTTACGTTTTCACACACCACGTGTGTGTACGTACGTCTCGTTTACGTATAATAATAAATCGATAATTACAATTTCGCAGTGACGTGACGTGACAATTTCTAATAGTAAATTCGCTCGTTAAAAAAAGAGAATAACTGTAATAATGCACCATGTATTTTTTTAATATAATAATACCACCACCCCCTCTTTCTTTCGTTTCGAAGAGAATTGCATGCCTTTTACAATAGATAGAACCGTCCATTTTTATTCGTAAAACACTTGGCACATTGTTTATAATATTTAATTATGCTCGATGAAGGAATAATGGTTGCTTGTTACGTGATAATGACAATGCCCATGATTGAGTAGATAAAATATATATTATCGTTTTAATATATTCAACGACATTACACATCGAAAATGGTGTTCGATATCGTACTACCTTTATTTTATTTATTATTATTATTTTTTTTTCTTCAGGACTTTTTCTTCCTCAACACGTTGACTGGCCACGAGTGTGTGTGTGTTTCTTTCTCCCAAAGCCAAAATATTATACATTTATTATTTATTTTAACATAATTAATTATTATTTTATCATGGAATAAATTCATTTTAATAATATAATATATACGGTGTTACAGTTTGAAATAATAATCGAAAAAAAAAGAAACATAGCTGACAGCTGCCGATCAACGTGTTATTTTTCTTATGGAGGGTAGAGGTAAGCAGTGACATCTCTTATGGGAAAAAATGTGAAAAAGTGTCCAGCGTTTTCTATAAATAACAGCTCAAAAACCTTCCAAAATGGCGCTGGTGAAAAGAGAGGTGTGGTATGAATGTAGCAATTGTAAACGAATAGAAGTATGCCGAGTTATGTAGTAATGTAGTAAATATAACCTTAAAGAAATATTATGAAAAAACGCGTAGCTAGAGTGATTTTATTTCGTGAACTGTGAATAGTACGTTTATTGATTTTTTATCATTTAATTTTATGAAAAAGAATGTGAATAACAAAACAGTTATAGGTAAAATTTGTGTTCCTTATTTATTTCTCAATCCTACTCTAATAATATTTGGCGCTTCCTTTAAAATGTATCCTCTAGGTACTGTGGCGCCATCCTAATTGAATGCATTTCGACGGACACTTTTCATATACAGAGATGTTACTCCTTACCTCTACCCTCCATAATTTTTCTGTACTTTTTTTTTTAATTTTTTTGTTTGTTTATTTTTCTTTTTTATAAAGATCGTTGCATCATCATTATCATTTTATTAGCGCGTTGATAAAGTCGATGAAATATTTATATGCCTCAAATTTGTCTTCTATAATGTTAGAAAGCCCATCTCTTGGATGATGATCGATAGAGGAGATAAGTTCGATACACATTATTCGGAAATATATTGTTTAAGTATATAATCTTTGGTATTTATGTACATACACATATATACGTACGTTGTTTACAGAAAGTGCTTTTTCTTTTTTATTTCTTGTTTTTTTCCTTCTTTCTAACTTTCGCGCGCGTAATGTATACTTTTTTTTTAAATGCCTCTTATCAGTTTTATTTTTACTTATCTTCCGTTACGTCGCAAATAAAATGAAAAATATTATATCGTTTTTGGTACTTACGTATTAACGACACCGCAGAAAAATTCCGTAATGCGCTAATCTAAACCTTAAAATTGTTACGAAAAATCATTGAATAAAAAACTTTATTTAAAATCAAAACAATTTCAAAATTCAAAAGATTTTATTTATAAAAAGTAGTCACAATCGGATTTCGGTGGAAAATGGGCCGATATAGAATTTAACATAGATTTAAAACAGTCTCTCTATTTTCTTTCACCTGATGCTGTCGGCATAACTCTGACGAAACCCTGACGAAACCCTGACGGTTGCTGTGTGCAAACAACAAGATTCCTCTTTATTGGCGCATTAGCGGAATTTTTGCTGCGGTAGCGTTAATACGTAAGTACCTCGTTTTTTTATGTATATATAATAATAATAATAATAATAATAATAATAATAATAATAATAATAATCGATGAAAAATACATGTATACGATATTTTGTTGTTTTTTTTCTTTCTTTCTTTTTTTTTCTTCATCATCATCATCATCATCATCATCGAAGCACCATTTTTAAACATAGTCGAAGATTACGAGGATTTTTTTTGAAGTATGTATATGTTGATAAAATGCAACATAGTAGATTCGAAGAAATATATTGCGTTGTCGCGCGTTATCATCGTGGAATATTATTAGCATAACGGTATATTTATGTTTATTTATTTATTTATTTTCTAAGCATCGAGATTAGATTTATTAGTAATGTCTCTTTTTTTAAAAGAGAAATTTCATTTCGTTTCATTTCGTTTCGTTTCATTTCATTTCGTTTCATTTGGTTTTTAAGGATAATACCAAACCGTCAAAGAAATTGGTTAGCGAGATTTTCGCATATATGCATACGAGAGAAAGATACACTTTGACCATCATAGTCGCGATCCTTTGAAGATCGTTCGAGATTATAGTAATCGTTAGCGACTATCGTATTTTGAATTAAACGATAAAATATTGAATTTCATTTGTGCTTCGTACTTATTATCGATAGAATGACTACAATCGTAATACATACGTTTTGTTGCATAATAATAATAATCGTATTTACAACAGCAAAGAGCTTATTAATAAAATCTCATTAGCACGAATCGTTTAATGAATCATTTTTGGAATAGTGGATGGAATGGAAGTATTGTCGAGTAAAAACTAGGACATCAAACTATCATAATCACCCACTTGCACTTGCACACATAGTTCCGATCTAATCAATTTTTTTTCCACTATTCGTCAATTGCAGTTGTTTTTTTTTTTTTAAGTTTCATTTAGAAGCGTGCCGATAAAAAAAGGAGCATTTCATAAAATATACTTTCTATGTAGGTATGCGTAAATATTGTGTATATATATATACGTATATGGTTATCCATGTTAATCGATATTTACATATACATATACGGGATGAGATAAAAATTGCTTTCCGTTCCCCCAGAGATTCGTTCACCAAAATAATTTGATTATGCAATGATATGCGATTGCAGCCGTACCAACAGCTATTTTAATACACACCTTTTTATATACGATTACTATGGCAATAGTATTGTTGTTAAATATATTTTGTGTTTTTATCATCGTGTACTAAATTTCAATCAATTGCAACAATTGATAGAACGAGATCAATCTGTCCAAAACTTGAACACCAATCCTCACTTTTGTGTTCCGCAATATGTAAATAAGTAAATTAAATTATACGAGTTCAGTATCAGAGTATAATGTACACCAATTTGAACAATTTACGTAATTTTGGGAAAAGTAACTTTTATCTCACCCTGTATATACACGATATTAAAATGAAAATACATACTCCATGGGTAATCCATATTTCGTTGGATTAAAGTTAGATTAAAATTGTATTGTCAAAAGGAATAGAAGAATCATGATTTTTATCATCGTTTTAACGAACAGAATAAATAATACGGGGCTTATAGATACGAATGTTGTTACCTTATTTAATTTTCTATCATATATATATATATATATATATATATGTACGTATTATATTAGAATTTCATAACTTGAAGCTTTCAAGCCATGCTATGCATAAAGTTATTGCAATGTGCTTGTGATTTTAATTATTTTTAATATTAAAAACTATATAGGATGATCGATTATTGATCTATATTATCTATCGCAATTATTTTCGTCTGTAGAAAAAAATATTACAATAAAATAAAAAAATAAAACGTAAGCTACATAAATAAACTCGGGCGTGTCTTACTAATAAAAAAATAATAATCATAATCAACATTTCTAAAAGATAATATATAAAAAGAATATTCGTCTCACTTAAAAAAAAAAAAAAAAAAAAAAAAATTATATTTCAGCAAAAAAAAAAACAAAGATATACCTACGCAACAAGCACATACAATAAGCTTATATCGTAGGTACGTTGTAAGAAAATATTTTTATGAGATTCCTTTTGTCCAATAAAGCTCAATGATTACATAGAAAGATCTTTGATTCCTAAATCTTGAATTTATCTTATCTCCATTAGAAAGGCCACTTAAAAGACGGGATTATAAGTCTCTGCGTATTCATAACTCAGTAACTGTACAGGAAAGTGCTAAGTGAAATATTATACATAATTATTAATTACTATAAAATACTTCGATGAGAGAAAGAAAGTAGTAAGAGTGAAAGTGAGAAAGAGAAAGAGAAAGAGAAAGAGAAAGAGAAAGAGAGAGAAAGAGAAAGAGAGAGAAAGAGAGAGAGAGAGAGAGTTAGAAAGAAAAAGAGAAAGAGATACATTATAGCTTACTTATAGTTTATCAAGAGTACGAGGATATTTCGGGATTACTAATTAAACTTCTAGTTAATCCACAAACACATGGAAGATGAGTAAATGCGATTATACAAATTGACGGATTTAAATCATTGAAATATTATTTAGTTATAAAAAATCAACGAAACGTTAATCTTTCAGTAACTTTTCATATCAATGATGCACATTGAAACCAATAGTAGTATATTTCACAGAGCATTATTATAGAATATTATGTTAATATTCCCACCCATTTGTCTTCTTCACTTATACATATACAATTTATATTTGCTTATATTAATAAATATTGAAATATGCATAACAAAGATCTATTATGCATATGTAAAAGATTAGTAGTAGTAGATGTATGTATTGCCACTGAGATATTATGGACAATATTTCAAAATATGTTTTTCATATCGTAGAGAGTGTAATAATAGAATATTTTCTTTATCTAGAATATTATTTGTTCAATTGCCCAAAATAATACTTGTTCCAGTCTGTAAATTGTGTGTGCTTCTTCAGTTTTCATGGCATAAGATATTTTTTGTATGCATTTCTTCTTCTCCTCCTCCTCTTCCTCCTACTACTTTCCCTCAGATCCACTAATTTATTTTCCTATGTATGAATGTTGTATGTACGCATTTTATCAATACATTACATTCATAAAATATGTTATCTATATGTCAATATATATTTATATATATATTTATCATAAACAAGAATAGATCTCTCACTATTCATCGAGAAACTTCCATTTCAATTGCATATTAAATTAATCTTACACAAGGATAAAGAATTAATTATAAGAAGCACCAACATTTAACATTATTATGATAATAAGATTTCAGATATTCTTAAAATTGTATAAATATTTTGATTAGCTATTCAGAAATTCAGATACACCGTAATATCTATCATTGATAAAATGAACGTCAAAAAACAATGTCAAATATATATATATATATACAGATTTTACAGACATATAAGATAATTATTCTTAACAAATATTCAAGCACACAATAATATGCTTATTTTTACTACTTTCATACCGCATGCAACATTATTACTCACTTTGACGTCATCACAATTTAAATACAATATATATATTTATATATAATTAAAGATTTTCACGCACTATTTTTTCTTCATTGGATTCACTGGAAAATAAGAAATATAAAACTAAAATCAAATCAAATCAAATGAAATCACTCTTTTAAATAGAGCTAAAAAAAAAAATCACACTGAAGAAAATTGTATCAGCATTTGTTGGAATGTCGTAGTCCCGACAGTAGTAGACATTTGACTAATACTGTTAAACAAAGCTTCTGCCTGGAGGTTCTCAGGCAATCTAGTAAGAAATTGCGCTCCATGTACAAAGTCTAATTTCAATAATTCTTCTTGATACAAATGTAATACGCCAAGGGCTGTTCTAAAAAGGAACTCTTCGCCGTCTCTTAGGAATACATCCCAGATTCTGCATGCGACATCGAGAGGCATTGCTTTGGCATATATAGTATACAACCAATCTAACAGGTACAGGTCCGGACTAAGACCAGCTACTGTGAAATGAGAAAATATTTTTGGCAGCTTATGTGCAAGCGCGCTCGAATATACCTTGTAATAAACATTCATTCTTTTTTGGTCCAAGGTAAAGGCGGCTCTGTGACAAGGATGATTCAAGAGATTAGCAAAGCAGGCAAAGGCATCCGAGGGTTCCATATTTAATGATAATACAGCTCCCACAAAACTCATTCCTTGCACATAGCCAACATCTGGTCTATAAACGGCATAGGCTGCCAAAATACCTTGAAGGCTATCTGATAATGGTCCACCTTCTTGAAAGACACATAAGGTAGGAAAGGTACGAGATACATCTAATTTGATCGCAGCTAAGGATTCATTCATAGGAGGGCTAGACATTGCTCTGTCCAAGCAAAGATTATACAAATGTGGTGTTATGTTTAAGCTATTCTCAATAGCCAATTTCCATACTCTTCCTCGTACGCTTGGTGGCAAACCACGCCACCATAATTCGCGTACTTTTTTTGTATCTTTAACGCTTTCAAATTTAGGTATAACATGAATGTTCCATGTATTGGAATCTTCTGCTAATCTTTCTTCTTCTTTAATCTGTTGTTCTCTCTGTTGTTTACGTTCTTTCTCTTCGCGTAACTCTCTCTTACGTGCAGCTTCTAAAATTGCAGTATATTGCTTACGATGACGTTGTTCCTCCAAAGCATTCTTTGCAGGTAAATTCGCTGGTCTTGGTTGCTGTATTAAAGCTAAACTTCCTCCTACTTTATCTATATTTCTTGATGGACTACCCGTAGGTGTAGATTGCTGAGAACCTTTATTTTTCCAAGAAAATACATTTTTGGCAAACAATGTGTTTAATCCCCAGCGCTTAGATTTTTCTTGTTTATCTACAACAATGTGTTGCTCGTCTGATCCTAAGAAACTTCCAGAAGGTGATACTTCGCTAAGGGAAGACACTGTACTGCTACATGAACGAGGTAAACTGTTTCTAGGACTACTATTTGCACTGCCACTTTCAAGTTTTGTATATTTATCTCCATCGATCTTAGACACTATACTCGCTGACAATTCTTTCCCATTACATGGAGATTCTAGATATTGAGATTTACAGTCATATTGCGTATCGTTATCTTCCATAGAATATATCTGTTTAGTAGTAGGATTATAAGCCAAGGACATACTTTCCAAGGCATGACTGAGACTAGTTCCTGCCACACCGACAGAAACTACATTACCTGCGTCATACCATTTATTCTCACGAATGTGTACGCATAAAGCTTTAGTCTTAACTGCTGGCATAGTAACTACATCGCATGCCAAAGCCTCATTTACATTCACACTGTTGCAACTTACAGAATCACCGTTCAATGATACTAATTGCTGTTTGCCTATTTTAGGAGCAATGTTATTGGCAATGTAACAATTGGAATCACGTCCAGCTACTTTTAAAACATGATAGTTATTGGATGGATTGTTATAACGTGATATCAAATATGAACCAGTCTTTTCAGAGCCAACGGACTGACCACTACTCCCATTTAAATGTTGAGGTACAGGAGTCTTCATGACTGACAGGTTTGTCCTAACCTTATCAACTGGTAGATAATCTTCTGGACAACCCATTCACACAACAAGTCATTGAATATGGAATTCTTTAATTTCTGCTTCTGCATTCTTTTTAATCATTTCATTTATTTCCGCAGTCATAGCATTGATAAATTATAACTTGTAACAAACCTTTCATTTGTAAATCCATTCGACTTGGCAACACCCAATATACTATCTGTCATAACTTATGTTATACTTCTGTTAACAGCTGTTACATTGCAACTTTCGTACCAACGTGTACCATTTCATTCGATTATATATCTTTATGTATTATACTAATTATATTAAATCGATGATTGGCCCAATTAAATCATGGATATAAATACTAAGTGAAGAAATAGAGTTAAATTGTTGGTAGAACAGCATATATTGACGACGATCACTACCTGTCCGAAAACTTGATTTTTCTTTATGCCGTATTTTTAATACGTACGATCATTGGACAAAATATCTGTTGATTATTGAAAACGATGGCAAGATTAAAGTCTCCAATGCATACGCGCCATATTGGATAAATGCATCTGTTCAATCTTAACCTTACAAATTCTGTTAGATCAACGTTTTGATTGGTCTACATTTCATTTATATTTTTTAAAAATATATACTTTTATTTATATTTATTTATGTTTATAAATAGTACTATAATATGATAATGAATATATTTTTTAATATATTTATTTTTTATCGTAGTTTTATATACTTTATATTTCATATGCATTCATAAAAGTATATATGTGATAAGTGACAGTCATTACAATTTGAACGCGTAGTAACCTTTAAAATAAATTGTGTATATATAATTTCTATCAATGAAACCAATAATATATTGTACATAATGATATATATTGGAATCTAACAAATATGTTTAAACGATCTGATAAAGATGATGACAATTATTCCATGGTTCCATCAAAACGTTTCAAATCTGATGGATCTAAAAAGTCGTCATACCTTTTTGGAACTAAATTAAAAAGTGATTCTTCGAATAAACAAAATGCACGTGTTGAAGATGTATGGGGAGATGATTTTGCTGAAGAGGAAATCGAGGAAATGGATTTTGTAGCATCTCAGGCATGTTTAAACGATGATATTTTCATTGACACTAAAGAAAAACAGAGTTCACTTATTGCAAAAGCGAACATGCCATCGACAAGTAAACAAATTTTCCATCCAACTAGAACACAAAAGCCTACTTCGCATGATATGACATTTACACAAACCAATGATTATTCTCATTTCGAAAAGAAATTACTTTTCAAACAAAATTATAACTCAACATTTCAAGTAGATAAAAATAGTAATCAATTCGTTGATAGTAAAGATAAAAATTTGGAAAAAGAACTGAATCAATTGAAGACAGAAAGAGATAAATTATTGAATGATTTTATAATGAAAGATGGTGAAACGGTTTTTTTACGAAATCAATTACAAATGACTCAAACGCGTATAGAAAATGATAAAATAGAAAAAATGCATTTGATTGAAGAACAATCTAAGAAACATAAAAGAGAAATTGATCAAATGATTAAGGAAAAACAAGATTTAAAAACTCAACTTGAATTAAAAGCTTTTGAGATAGAAAAACTTATGGAACGATGTAAGCTATTGGAATCTAGAAATATTAAATTCATAGAACCACATACAACTAGCATGATGTCGCCAGATATCGACCATGAAATTGATACTGTGAATCGTTTGAACTTTCCTACTAAATACATAGACAAAAAAGATGTTAATATTCAAACTAATATCAGTAATGGAAAGAGTAATCATTTAAATACGTTAGTAGTACATTATCCACTATTAAAAATACCAGCTGAAATTTTCAATCCTTCGTTACCAGAAAAATCTGTAGTTGAAATTAAAGTCACAGAAAAAACTGGAAAACAAAATTTACCCATTTTACAAGATGAACAAACGTTTCGAATTTTTGAGAATCCAGATCTGGTAAAGCCTGTAGTCACTATGATAAATGGTAAAAAATTATCTTTAGAATTTGTCTTGTCTGATATTGCTTTAATCAAAAATAAGGTAAGCACAGAATTAAATTCTGATACCTGTATACCTATTATCAATAAACTAGTATCGACTGCAAGGGAATTGATCTTAAATATGATAGTTGTTCTGCAAACTATTTTGCAAGCTATGAAAAATGATGACATTAGAGATATGAATGATGTATATTTTTCTGATCTTTACAAAAGCCCAATTTATTATACCAAATCTGTGTGCGATGCAAATGAATGGCACAAAAATGAACGTGGAATAGAAGCTAGAAGGATTTTAGGTGTTTTATCATATATTGCATCCGAATCGTTATACCTTAGTAAATATGTAGCAGGAAAAACATCATTACTTGTGGAAAAAGATAAATCTTACAAGGAATATTCACAATATATGATACGTTATAATTCTTGGGATAAAAAAGATACAAAGTTTGAAATGTTGGAGATGATTTTACAACTTGTAATTTTAATAGGACAAGTAAGAAGATCTCATCAATTTAGTGGTCTTATTAGTGCGATAATAGATCTCTTATGTAACGTAGACAAAACAATAGGATTTTGCGAGAAAGGAATAGATTTAATTTCTGAAATATTCAAAGAATTGATATTCTCAAGACCCTTATCTGTTTGCTATATTCCAATAACTAAAATGATGATGACTTTTATCAAACATTTGACATTTGCTAAAAAGATTTGCAAGAATACGCATACTTCAGTAAAAATCTGGAAAGGTGTTCCACACTTTACGCCAGATGCTTGTCACTTGAGAATATTTATAATACAAGTTGAAAATTTTCATTTCGATCTTGTAACTACCATTAAAATAACGCATTCATTATTATTATTTATTAAAGTTGCATTGCACATGAATGTTCTTCTTATAAAAAATGGTAATCCTAAATCTTGCGATTGCTGTATGAAACTTTCAAGATATATCATCAAAATGTTATGTCGATGCTCAACAGTGTCTTTAAATAATGTACAATTTCAGTACAATCAATGCACATTCAACGACGACTTCTTTGTTCTGAATACGAATAACGATTTTATGGAAAGATTCAATAAACAATATTTACATTGTACTCAATTAAAAAAATATGGTATAAAAGAATATATGAAGCAAATGAATCCAAGTGATCTATTGGACCAGAATTATTGGACTAGTATAAATAAGAAACAATTAAATACAATAAGAGAAGGAATAATATTTTTACGATATTTGGCGACACGTGATCCTGATTTTATTATACGAATTTCCGATATAGAAGATTCCTTTCATTTATTCATGCACAATATTAACAAGTTCGACAATTTAATATTACACGAAAATGACCAAGAAGCTTTAAACTTCATCAAATCGACATTTGTATTCGACAAGACATTACTACATGAAAGTCAAAAAAACAAAAATAAAATAGATTTGAATCGTTTAGGTATCACCAAAGATTTTCGTAAAAAATCATCTGATTTCTCTTTCCAAAATATAAGAAAGGATAACAGTCAAGAGGATTATAAAAATATATTTGCAGCTTATAAAAATTTGTTCAAAAGCTGAAATAATAAAAAACCATTGAAATCATTGTATGGAACGAGAAGAAAATTGAATATTTTCACACATGTAACATAGTTCTAATAATTAAACAAATTTCTTCTATGTTCCAATTTTTTTCTCTTCTGTCCTACTTGCTCTCCAATTTCATTATTTCAAGTCATATTCTCGTTTTGATTAAACGAGAATAGCTATTTTTATTTTTTTTTATTTTTCCATACCTTTAAAAATTTTTTTCTGATACTAATCTCACTTAATTATTATATTTAATTAACTTAAATATTGTAAATAAATAACATTATTAAACACACAATAGAAAAGAGAGCGAATTTTTTTTTAAATTTTCTTTACAGAATAATATTTAAACTTTTTGTTACTAGCGACCTATATATATATATAACCTATGTGTCATGTTCATAGAGATATTAGTATCTCTATGGTCATGTGACGTTAAGAATGTACGAGCGAATTTATATGAAACGATATTCGCGCAAAAGCATGTCCTAATGAAAAGCTTAATATTGCAAAGTGTAACCATTTGTTGTAAATTAAAATATGTATTTCTTTTTCGTAATACAGAATGATTATTATTGGCAAATAGAAATATTGCAATTAATCAAGAACAATTTAATTTTCTTGTAAATATGGAAGTAACATTATGGCAGTGATTGCATTGAATCGCCCTAAGAAAAAACACTAGAATCAGTGTGGGCTACATGCTGTGTAACGTATAAAACAGCTGATCACAGAGAGTAGTAAGAAAAAAAAAGAAAATCTATATTATAATTGGAAGACTATTAAAAAGTAGGTTAAAAAAAGGTCATTCGAGAAACACAATATTGTAGAAGCAATATTTTACACAAAATTTACTTATCAACCAATATAGAATTATCAAAGTGTGAGTTTTCTGATATAACAGATGTTTGTTGTGAGAAATGTCACAAATTGATATTCAGGATCTATTTGATAAAAGCAGGTGAGATGACCAGCTGTTTATCCACGTTACGTTGTTCTTGTTATCCTATTATTTTAAATGAATAATAATTGCTTTTTTATGGAATAAAATATAACTATATAAATATAATTCTGTAACGGGGATATATTTCATACTTTACGTTATCAATAAGTTTTGAAAAAACCTTCTGTGTTGTACTTTAACATACAACTAACCTATCAAATAACATGACTTATATTTATCTACTTGAAATGTTGATATTTCTAATTCTTATATAAATTCAATGAATGTTAAACGATAATAGATTTTCTGTAATGAATTAATGAATTGATATATTCTATAGGTTTCCCAGTGGTTGGTACCGTCTATCCTTAATATTATACGTACCAGTGGGTGTAATTCTTGTATTAGTAAGACTCTTGGTCAGCCTACACCTTTGGCTCCTTGCGTCGTTGTTACCAGATTGCAGCATACTTCGTACATATTTACATCACTGTCTTAGTTTTGCATTTGGCATTGTTGTCAAAGTTGATCCAGAAGGAGAGTCCAGGGACAAACAATCGAGGATTATAATAGCTAATAATGTATCAGTTTTGGATCATTTTGCTTTGCATCGAGCGATGCAAACATTGATGCCTAGCGTATGGGAAATTCCTAATGCCTTAAGTCATGCATTGGGATTGCAAACAATGGATATGAGTAGTAAGGAATCTCTAATTGCTAATATAAAACAATGTCTTTCGACTACTCACTGCAATATTGCACTCCAGCCTGAATTTGGTACAACTAACAGCCGCGTTGCATTATTGAAATTCAATTCATGGCCCTTTAGTATAGAAACTTCCGTTCAACCTGTTGCTATTAAGGTAACAAGACCAACGATAACATCCGTACAAATTACATCGCTAGCGTCTACATGGTGGACGGATATTTTTTGGTTTATGTACGTCCCCTATACCGTTTTTACCTTGAAGTACCTGAAAATTAAAAGAAATACGGATCATGAATTGTTAGCGAGAGAAGTAGAAAAGGATATAGCTAATGCTATAGGACTTACTCCAAGTTCTCATACTGTATCGGATAAAACAGAATTTGAAAAGCGTTGCATTATGGAAAAAGCGCATACCAGAATACTTCCTGCAAGAGGATCGCAAAATACACAAGTTATGCATAATATAGAAATACAAAGAATGGCAAGACAGGTCAGTGAAGTGCTTCCATTCGTTCCACATAATGTAATACTGCGTGATCTTTGTAAGTAAATTATCTTTTTCTTTGTATATACATTTGTTTATTATCTTTAAATAATATTCATTAATAATATATGAAATATTGTTTTAGTAAAAACCAGAAATGTTGATATCACTATTGCCAATATTCTTGATGGAATAGTTGCTTATACTCCTGAACCTAATTCTCAAACTACTACACCTGTGGCTTCGGCAAGCAAAACACAAACAAGCGTAACAAAAGATAAAAGTTGCCTTGGTACTTCTTCATTCCAAGAAAGGAAAGCTCAGATGATTAAAGAAGCTAGGGAAAGGTATATTCAAAAATTTGGACTTAAAGATTGCTGACAGTCTTACTTGTCTTTTATCATAATCATAATATTACCATTAAGAATAAATATATGATTGATGTTTTACTGCATATGTATTTACGATTATGTCACATGAATATAATTTTATTTCTAAAAAAATTGTGTTACTGTATATATATATATAGCCTTCCGTTTTAACAATTCTTGGAATTAGCTTATTTTTCGAGGGGCTGTACAAAATATTACAGATTAAATGTCAAATATAGCAGTCTTTCATTATTTATAAATTCAATGATTTAGACTAATTTTGATTTAGTCATACATATGAGAATAATATTCCTGATAAACTTGAATATAAGTTTCTTTCTCCGTGGGTGTCATTTCTGCTATTAGTGTATCATTAACATCTGTAATAGCAACACTTTTTCCAGCCACACTAACTGTCGGTACTAAATCGTCATCATCAGAATCCATAGTTTCTACTTCACCTAAATAATATCAATAATTGTTTTAATATATATTGTTAAAATGTAGATAATATAATATACTATTTTTTTCTATATATACACTACATACCTGTATCCATAGTTTGCATGTCATTAATTTCTTCATTATCGCTACTATCGCTGGATTCTTGAGGTAGTACTGCTTTAATAGCAGATGTTGTAGAATTGGTCCCACCTTTCTTTTCATGCGCCAATAAAACTGACATAATATCTTCGCCTTGCTTGGTATTTGTAGTAATAATATTAGTGGCAGTGGCAGCTGCTTTATCCAAAATTGTTTCTTGTGTACTTATTCCATCAGCTTGAGAACCATCAGCATTAATAACAGTACTTTCCATCATCCAAATAGGTCTTTCTTTTCTACGATTTGCTGCGTTATCTTCGGAAGATTCATCTCCAATAGTAACATCAACCCTTGTATCTTCTACCATAAAACCAGACGTTCTTGTTGCTTCGCCAGACCATTGTTCGTTAGGTGCCCTAAGATTGCTTGGTTTCCTTGTATCGATACTGTAGAAAATAAATTAATGATAGAAAATATATATAATAATATAAACGTGCAGATATATCATCCAATATTTAGTACATACCCTCGAATAGTATTAATATCCACTGGCTCGGGTTCTAATATCTCAGGTGCCAATTTGATACCTTCCACTGCCCTCAATAAAATATACAAAGGTTCCAATTGTTCGTTAAATTTGGCTAATAGTAATCTAGAATCTTTTTTTGGTAGAGCAGATTGATCCTCTTCTACTACTTCTCGACAAAATGTACATCTGAATTCGCCAGTCGACATGTCGAACAATTGATCAGCCTAAATCAATAAACAGATTTTTATTTACAATAATCAAACTTTCTATCATACATTTTTAACTTACTTCAAGATCTGTAAACGTTTTTAAACAATTTGTACATTTAAAACTAGCTCTACTTGTTGCATCTCGTTCCTCAGTTTCCATTCTTTTTCTCATTAAATCCAATTTATATTTGACTACGTTAACAAATGTCTGAAATCATTTAACAATTTATGTATTTATATTTGCGGACTATATCACAGAGACTACGCTTTCTTTATATTTACTTACTTTATAATTAATAAAATAGTAATTGACTTTCTGCGCTTTCCCATCAAATCCAGTTTCCATTTTCAATCTAACTTGTATAAATTTATCATTGCGTAAAGTAGAAATTCTTGCCCTTAACATTTTACGTTCAAATTTTAACAATTCGCAAATATCATCTTCTTTCATACCTGTTTAAATTGAACTTGATTAGGAATATGAAACTATCTTAAAAAATAGAGTAAATTTTGAAAAGAAACAAAATGTTATTGTCAACATACTAAAAACATACAAAAAAGACTTACATGGATTTCTTACTAACATATCCACGATCAAAGCATCTTCTATAGTATAAAAGCCACGTACAACAAGACGAGCTAGTTGCTTTAAACTACTTGGAACTTCTGTAACAACTTTTTCTTCTCCGCTCATTTTATTTCTTTATTATATATGATTACTACTATGTGGCAATAATATATAAAACTAAAATTGGTACGTACAATTATTCCGTCAACAAATATTATTTTTTAATAAAACTGCAAACAATAATAAAATTATAAACTATAAATAAAATCATTTCTATTATCAAATACATGAATTAATTTTATTTAATATTAAAAACTAAGCGAGAAACACTAACCTCATAAAATTATTGCGATAAATTAACCTCATATAATTATATCGTATAATGCATTTATAATTGCAATATAATTAAATAGAAAATGAGATATCTTTAACTGCGAATATAAATAAATATAATAAAACAATTTTACGAATCATAATTATAATTATACAAAAAACAAAGACCACTTAACGTGAGACTTGTTTGTATCGTTTAAAGAGCCAGTAGCTTGTTACCATCTGTATCATGCTACTAACGCCGTCTGTCGAATTAAATCAGTAACGCATTTATCACAAAATAACCTATAATAAATAGTATTTATTATAAATTATTAATGGCAGCAATAGATAAAGTTAAAATTATTGTAGTTGGTGATTCTGGTATGTAAATTGAATAATTTCAACAATATTTATTTTTATTAATTCAATATAGTAAAAATAAAAAATTAAATAGTATTTTTGACAAATATCATTTCTTATGCAAAGTATAATTTTGCAATATTTTGATTGTATATTTTACAATTAGATAAGTATATTTATTTTATTATTGCTTATTTTAGTTTAATAAATGCTATAATATCTTTCTATAAATCAATTTTCTATGCAGGTGTTGGTAAAACATCATTGACTCATCTTATATGCCATCAACAACCGATCAGTAATCCTTCCTGGACGATAGGTTGTTCTGTTGAAGTAAAATTGCATGAATACAAGGAAGGTACACCTAATCAAAGAAGATATTTTATTGAACTATGGGATATAGGTGGAAGCCAAAATCATAAAAATACAAGATCTGTCTTTTACAATCCTACAAATGGTAAGGGATAAATAAGAAAAATATTCTACGCAATATGAATATTTATTTTCAACTCTTATTAAATGTTTTAATTTCTTTGCCAGGTATAATACTTGTCCATGATTTAACAAACCGTAAATCGCAACAAAATTTACAGAAATGGTTACAAGAGGCATTGAGTAAAGATGGAAGTTATTCTAAATCAAAATCGTTCGATGATTTTGATCCTGAAAAGTTTGTAGGATCGACTCAAGTAATTGTGAAATTGAAATAATGCTTAAGTATATTATTAATTGATATAAATATAATTGAATATTATTTTCAGATACCGATATTAGTTATCGGTACAAAATTAGATTTAGTATCGGAAGTAAGATCAAACATGCAGAGACGTACTTCAACTATTGCCGAAGAATGTGGAGCGGATGAAATATTTTTGGTATGTTGATCTTCCATATATGTCATAACTTTTAACTAAAAAGATATTTTATTAATAGGACTGTTGCCAAGTAAGAGCATTAGCTGCTGGTTCTAGTTCGTCTGTAAAACTCAGCAGATTTTTTGACAAAGTCATTGAAAGGCGTTACTATGTTACTAGAGAAGGAAGTAGTTTAGACAAACGAAGAATGAATACCTATACTTCGACGTACAATCCAAAGCTTTATCATAATGACTAAAACTATTATTTATTAACCATTCAAATTCCAGAAATTTTTAAAATATGTAGATAAATGCCAAACGAGGCAACAATATATCAATTGTATATTATTAATAACGTGACTCTTTTCAATAAGAAATTTGAATAGCGTGATGATCACTGGAACTTAAATGGTTTTTCTATAAACAAAAAATATTATTTTATTAAAATTAATATATTATAATAAGGAATATTGTTAAATCTTGGACAAATATTATTTTATAAATATTGTATTAATATTGATTTGTTACTAAAATATACGCGTTAATAAGTTTGGATAAGTGACGAGGTTACGATTGGGTGGACGCCAGCTACTTGTCTTTCTATCTATATCACATGGATTTAGTCTATCGTATTTTAACACATAAATTCTTCTTAATTATTTAATTTTTTCAGATTTGTTATTCTCTTTTAACGATTAATGACAAAAATAACTTGATTATCTATGCAAGTAGAAAAATTATTAATAAACATATATATATATATTTTTTAAATACAAATTAAAAAACGATGTATCTAAATACGGTAACAGGAAATGACATTGACTTGAGGGATGATGACCATGCACTTCCTTTTTCAACGTGCAAGTAAGTGATGTATACTTCTACTCATAGGTGCAATAGGATGTGAAATAAACGTCATCGTTTCAAACATCTTCATTTTTTTTTAACCTCCATTACGTCATGCTATTACCGCGCAAGAGATAAAAAGTTCAAAATATATTTCCCCTATACTTTTAAGAATGACTAATAAGAGGTGTATGCATGCGCTGTAAAAAAAAGCCGAATAGCATCATCAACAGTAAAACTAACGCCTCGAGTTAGATAAGAGAGTGTATAATATTTGATAATTTTCGTGACGTAAATCACCTGACTTGTACAAGGAGAAACCTTATTTATTACTTATTATCTTATATAATTGTTATTCGATTATCTATATTTCGGTATGATATAATATATCTTTTAACACATGTTTATTGTCCGAGATGTGATACGTTTCCATATTGATCGCGTTCACAAAGCTAACGATTTCATTTATTTAGTGTAACGATATTAATAAATACGTTGTGTTAATTATTTATTAATTTTAACATATTTTTCTACGATCGTATAAGTTTATTTATGTATATTTTATTGAATAAATTGGATAAGGAAAACCTTTTTTCTATTTCCTGACTAATTTATTTATACATTCTGTTCACTGTTTTACTGAGCATGTGCAATTCATGTTTCTCTTGACAGAAATATATATCTGTAATGCTGAATGAAACACACAACCACATCAAATATATTTCTTTTCAAGAGAACTATTAAAAAAGTGAATAGAATATATTTGAAAGAAGTATTCTTCTACTTGTATAAATTTATAATATATTTTTTTCTTTCAGAATAATTATCAATAACAATGACTAGCCTTCTTGTGAAACAAAATTCTGGTTTAATTAACATTTCATATTTACTTCAACGATCACAACCTGTTCTTTCCTTTCAATGGTGTGGATACGTTCATGATATTAAATTAAACGTTGCTAATGGTCCTATCAGAGTTTTAAAAGAAAAAGTAACTAAAAAAGAATTAATGAACGATGATCATCAATTGAAAGTAGTTAAAAACTTACAAAGAATATATGATGAAGTTCATGAATATAAACCAGATCACTTTAATGTATTAGGAAAATGGTTTGGATGGAGAAAAAGGAAACACCTAAAGGATTGTATATTTATGGTGCTGTCGGTGGTGGTAAAACCATGTTAATGGATCTTTTTTATAATTGTTGTCAGGTATTTCAAGTTAAATTCTAAGTAAGTAATGCACATGGGAAGCCAAAATATGGGCACTGCACAGGTGTCCTTTATACTACTATTACTTGTACAGCTAATGGAATATATTATAAAGACAATTATATAAAAGGTGTTAAGGTATAATGGCTTTCCATATGCAATACAGAATAAAATGAAACTATGTTTTAATGTCAAGTAATATTATTACTACCGTTGATTATGTCACTCTAGATTGAAAATAAGAAACGAGTACATTTTCATTCCTTCATGCTTGATGTTCACAAGAAAGTTCACGAGGTTAAGAAGACTATAGTGAGAGATACCAATAGTACTAAACTTCAACCATTTGATCCGATACCACCAGTAGCAGCTGCTATTACAGAAGAAGCTTGGTTACTATGTTTTGATGAATTTCAGGTTTCAATTCGACAATAATAATATTGATGATTGAATCAAAACATGTGCTTATTTTGTATATTTTCTTATACAATATATTTCAGGTGACTGATATTGCAGATGCAATGATATTAAAACGATTATTTACCGAATTATTCAATAATGGTGTGATTGTCGTTGCAACGAGTAATAGATCACCTGACGACTTATACAAGAATGGATTACAAAGAGGAAATTTTGTACCTTTTATTAAAGTCTTAAAAGACCACTGCTTAGTTGAAACGTTAGATTCCGGTATTGATTACAGGCTGAGGGCTGGATCTGGAGATAATAAAATATATTTTATGTAAGTTAACAAATATCATTCAATTCCAAATACTACGAATAATTAATAGAAAATGATGAATTTGTTAAAGAAAAGGGAAAGACGTGGTAAAAGATGTGGACAACGTTTTCAAATATTTGTGCTCAAAGGAAAATGACATTGTTAGAGCACGTACGATTTCTATAAAAGGTCGTAATGTAAAGTTTCAAAGAACTTGTGGTAGAGTTTTAGACTCCACGTTTGATGAATTATGCGATAGGGTAAACATATCATACTATTATATAACTTTTATATAATTATATTTTGTATTTTTTTTTCTAAATTTTTCGAAAATATATTTTTTAGCCTCTTGGTGCTAGCGATTACTTGGAATTAAGTCAAGCTTTTCATACAGTAATAATAAGAGATGTTCCACAATTAAATCTTCGATTAAAATCTCAAGCAAGAAGATTTATTACTCTGATCGATACCTTGTATGATAGCAAAGTAATGTTAATTGATATTAATATCTATTGTTTTTTTATATTAAATTAGTATTAAAAAATATACTAATTAATTGTAGGTAAGAGTTGTAATATCTGCCGCAGTACCACACACACAATTATTTTTACCAGAAGGCGACAGTGAATATACAGACGAAAAACGAATGTTAATGGACGATTTAAAAATCTCGAACGATTCCGTAAGTGTAAAATATTTGACAAATTATAAGAGGCTTTGCAATAATAATAAATATTTTTTAGGCCGATCATAAGTCTAATATTTTTACTGGCGAAGAAGAACTGTTTGCCTTTGATCGCACTATATCTCGATTAGCTGAAATGCAAACAACTCAATATTGGGAACGATGGGAACAACATAGATAATGATAGTATCGTTTTAGTACAAATTAGTTTGCTAGTATAATTTGTTAGTATTTACTTAAAATTAACTATAGTTCAAATTTAATTAATACATTATACTTTGTATTGAATTACTTAATGGTACCTGTTTTACAAAGAATTTTTTTAAATGTTATAATTAATTGTAAGTTCAAGTAGATTTTACTCATTTATTTATCTATTATTTATTTTTATTTTGTAAATATATATTTATACATATATAAATATATGTGTGTAATTGAACGATACAAAGATTGCTAAAAAGAATGTTTAAATGAAACTATTTTTTTTATCTACCATATTTGAATGGAATAGATTTTTCATTGAAATTCTTTTATTTCTGTTTAATTATTATATCTCTTAATATTGATAATATAATAAATGAAGTTAGAGTATTTTATTAAAATAATACGCAACAAATATTTGGTTACTTACCCATGATCGTAATGATCTTATTTTGACAAACCACCCGCCTTCTGTCATGACCTTGTTGATGATTGTCGAACCTGAGTTCTTTCGTGGTATAGTATTACTACACCAAATGGACAACTGTTATTGGTTAATTAAAACGTATTAAAAAATGAAACGTAAATATTATGGAAATAATTTATATAAATTATAAAAATCATTATTGAAGATAAAGACGATTTGACAAGAAAAATGTATGCAAATGAAATTCTAATGTACATTATTTCATGTTAACTTTTGAATAATACATTATTTTTATATTTTTCAATTAAAAATAAACAAAAGAAATTGCAAATTATATTACGAAGAAAATAAACCATCATATCTATCAATTGATATGATTTATCTTACATTCGTATGTGTACTATCTTTACCGAAAACATTTATTACTTTATATATTTACTGCTGTAGTAACATCTTAGTTTAAACGACTATTTATAAAGATTATTATATTATATCAAAAAAAAAAAAAAATGGAAAAAGTATCAATAAAGAATGTTGGAGAATATGATGCTGGTAAATAATTAAATATATTCACTATTTATATACATATATAAATATTTTTGTAATATTTAAGTATTTCTTTTTGGTAAATAGATCTATTAGATACTTCTATCGATGAGTTGGAAATAGAAAAAAAAGTAAAGCAAATAAAAGAAGAAGCAAAGTCCCTAAGTGTAACTGATAAAATTGCTACGTTACTTAAAGCGATTACTTTCATTGATTTGACGTCCTTGGCAGGCAATGATACAACTGAATCTATTGAAAAATTATGTAAAAGAGTAAGTTGTAATATATGATTTTATACAAATATAATAATGAATTTATTTATTTATTTGTATTATCTTTGTAGGCTTTAAATCCTCTCAGTGGAGTGAAATATGATTGGGATGAACCGCTACATACAGCAGCTGTATGTGTCTATCCATTAAGAATACAAGATGCTATAAATGCATTAAAAAATGTTGAAACAAAGCATGATGTTTTTGTAGTTACCGGTAATTTTATCTTATTTATAATATCATATAACTTGATTTAAAAAAGAAAACATTATCTAATAATTAAATTTGTAAGTAGTAGCTGCAGGCTTTCCCTCTGGTCAATATCCTCTACAAACACGTCTTGAAGAAGTCAATTACACGGTGCATACCGAAGCTAAAGAAATAGACGTTGTAATTAATCGAACATTAGCTTTAGAACAAAAATGGAAACAACTATACGATGAATTAAAATTTATGCGTAAATCGTGTTACAATAAATGCATGAAAACAATACTTTCTGTAGGAGAATTATCTAATTATTATAATGTATATAAAGCATCAATGGTAGCTATGATGGTTGAAAGTGATTTTATTAAAACATCTACCGGAAAGGATATTGTTAATCCCACGTTACATGATGGTATAGTTATGTGCAAAGCTATAAAAGATTACTATACACGAACAGGAAAAAAGGTAAACAGACTGACCATCTAACAAAATATTTATGCTCTCCAACGATATGATTGTATTAGGTTATGATTGATTTGTTATAGGTTGGATTTAAACCAGCTGGTGGTATTAAAACAGCATCAGATGTCTTAGAATGGATGACATTAGTTAAACAAGAATTGGGTAATTCGTGGTTAGATAAAACATTATTCAGAATTGGTGCATCCAGTGTACTAGATAATATTGCTAATGAAATTAAGAATATAAATGATAAATGAAAAAATTTATTTTATATTATATATATATATATATTCCAATATTTTTATAAATAAATTGTAATATCATAACAATATAATTTTTTTTATTTTGGTAACAATTTAATGATTATGGAATAATAAAAACAAAAAGAAATAATAGCAATCGATAATTGAAAGAATCGATAGTTCAGCATATCGACACATAAGAGAATCGATAAGTGAGAGAGTCGATTGTTGAAAATCGAGTATCGATTGCCACCATTTTTCCTGCAGTTTATCGCAGAATTGACCAACTCGAGTCTTTTTCATTAAGAGAACCGAGATGGTAAGTTAGCTTTACTTTATCTATTTAATATCTGCTTGCATCGAACTTATAATGCAAAATAATTAAAAAATTGTATGTGGAGATGATTATGTATTAATTAGTGGTCATTGGAATTTATAGATTTTAAATATATAGTAAATTGTGTTGAAAGAATTTAAAAAATATGTTTCTAAAAGGCGTGCTGTTTCCCTTTTCGTGTTAACTATCTAATTTCTTATTGTATAAAGTATTTTTTTTTTTCATATTCAATTTAAGAAAATTTAACAAAATATTTATATATAATAATTATTTATTGTTTTATAAAGTAGACATTCTTATTGAAACATAACCAACAAATTCATTTATCGTTCAAATTTTTGAAATATATTTCTCTTTTAACATATTAAATACGTTTTTGTTATTAACATTTCTTTTTTATATTTTTTATTAAATATATATTTTTGTTCTCTTTAGGCACGTGGTCCTAAAAAACACTTGAAGCGTCTCAATGCACCCAAAGCATGGATGTTAGACAAGTTGGGAGGTGTTTATGCACCGCGTCCATCCACCGGACCACACAAGCTCAGGGAATCTCTCCCTTTAGTTATATTTCTTCGTAACAGATTAAAATATGCATTGACCAACTGCGAAGTTACGAAGATTGTAATGCAACGACTTATTAAAGTCGATGGCAAAGTACGGACTGATCCGAATTATCCAGCAGGTTTCATGGGTAAATAAAACATCATATTTTTTCTTTCCATGGCCTATCGAAGCTGTTGTACTTTCTATAAATAAATACAACAGTCATAAATGGCCAATAATAACTAGGCTCCTTACTTTGGTCACAGGTTGAATTAAAAAAAATATTCTTGCTGTATTACCCAGTAGGAGTACAAGTGTTATATTCATACTAAAGTGATGTAGTTGTGATAGGAATGTATTGATTGTTTTATTCATTACAGATGTTATAACCATCGAAAAGACTGGCGAATTCTTCCGTTTAATTTATGATGTAAAAGGTCGTTTCACCATTCATCGTATCACAGCTGAAGAAGCCAAGGTATTTTCAAGATACTTTTGCTAACTTTCTTTCTTATTCATTTGGATCATTCTTATCATTTCTCACATTGTTTTTTTTTCACAGTACAAGTTATGCAAAGTAAAGCGAGTTCAAACCGGTCCCAAGGGAATTCCATTCCTTGTGACACATGATGGAAGAACTATTCGTTATCCTGATCCACTTATTAAGGTTAACGACACTATCCAATTGGATATTGCGACTGGAAAGATCTTAGATTCTATACGTTTCGATTCTGGTAAATATTTATCTTCAATATATTGACGTAATTACAACAATTTTTTTTAAACATAGAAAATTATCTATACTTCTTTATGTATAGGAAACGTGTGTATGATCACTGGAGGAAGAAATTTGGGTCGTGTGGGAACAGTCGTCAGTCGCGAACGGCATCCTGGATCTTTTGATATTTGCCATATGAAAGACTCTCAAGGGCACATTTTTACCACCAGGTATGGTCATTGATTACGTCTATGAACGATACAAATTCACGGTGGTCTTATTTTATATGAAGAATTGTTAATAACGATGAATTTACATAGGTTGAACAACGTATTTATCATCGGCAAAGGTCTGAAGGCATATATTAGCTTGCCAAGGGACAAAGGTGTCAAGCTGTCAATTGCGGAAGAAAGAGACAAGAGGTTAGCTGCAAAGGGAGTTAATTAATGTATATTTGTAATAAAATACTGAATTAATTGGTATTTGTTGCAATGGCAGTTTTTTTTCCTAAATTGTTTCTTTTTATGTTTATTACATCGTCATTAATAACAGTATTTTTCATGATACGAATAGATTTTCTTTTTCTAACAAGATTTATTAGCAGTGTTAACATTAATCCTTATATTTCTCTACTATGAAACTAAACATTGTTCGTAAGATGACGCAAGGTAGCTTGGATTCCTTTTGTTGATACTGTAGAAAAAGAATTAATGCAGAAAGTATGCATTAATATAATCTGCCAAATATACTGTTTAATGTTTAATATGTACTGTCAAATTATATTAATATCTCTGGTGGCAATTCGATACTTTCCACCTCTTTTAACCCTTTCGCTACGGTAGGCCTCGCCGCGAAGTACCTCGTCTAGAACGGAGCGCCGTACCGAAAGTGGGAACATTAAGCGCGCGCAGTCTTTAGCATTCGGAGCCTTTTGTCTCAAAAACGACTTTGTGACATTACTTTTAGAAACAAAATGATTTGTGTTCATAATTATGTGACTATAGTCTATGACTATAGTCACCCGTCGCGTATAGGTGGCATCGTGTGACGGGTGACTATAGTCACCCGTCGTGTGCGGGTGTCGTTTTGTGGCGGGTGACTATAGTCACCCGTAGTAGTGAAAGGGTTAAAAACTAAATAAAGTTGATATTTATATTAAAATAAATATAAATGAATATAATCGATACACAAGACAATCGATAGTTCTACTATCTAGGTAACTTTGATTCTAAGACTAAAAAACCCTAGGAAATAATTCCTAGGTACAAATAGTTAGATTTTTTAAGATAGGGCAGTCGAAATGAGGAAGTTCTACAGAGAACATCTTAGTGTTCTCAAATACCCCGTTTTCCAATTACAGAGCATAATGCGACTCAGTGCCGCACAATGCCGCATTGTGCTAATGCTTAATTGGAACATGAATTAGTTTTCAAGTGCACCAGCAGAGTGCGCTAAGTTCAGTGTCGAAACAAAAAATATTCATAGACTTAGCAACCTCATTAATGTATAAATAAAGTGGTAAACAATAATAATTGGTCGAAAACTATTTACAGTTATTTTAAGTAATTTGGATTTTGATTATTTCATTAACATTTTTTAAATAAATTTATTTATAGTTTATTTTATTTTTATTCATAAATTTATTTATAGTTTATTTTATTTTTTTTCATAAATTTATTTATAGTTTTGTATTTTAAAATTAAATTGTATTCACATTTTATGTGTAGAATATAAAAAAAAAAATAGTCAATGTTTATACCTTCATCCATACTTATATTTATTTTTTAACAGTCTGAATTAACTTTTTATTATTTCCAAAAAACTACGACGAGAAGAAAGCTTTAAGAATTTTTTCAATAAAAAACAATATTATTAACGATAATATACATACAATTTTGATCAATGCCAACTTAAAGAAAAAACATTTGGCTATTTTCTGCTACTTAGTTGGTATCGATTGCAAGCATCACGCGAAAGCAACACTTTTTACAGTGCTCGATTGTGCGATGCGATGCTCTAGTTGCAACATTCAACGTTGAGCATTATGCCGCATAATGCGCTTTAGTGCTGTAATTGGAAAACGGGGATAGATTCGTGTAGCTTTCTCACGGAATTAGGCAAAACGTGTCTTTTTTGTGGAAACTACCACCATGGTAGGTTTTTTGTATGTTATCTATTTCATATTTACTTACATCAAATTCATAACTGAGAATACTTAAAAAATTTTACGTGGAGATTATTATGTATTAGTTAATGGTCATTGGAATTTGTAAATTTTAAATACATATATAGTAAATTGTGCTGAAAAAGTTTGAAAAATATGTTTCTGTGTGGATTGCTGCTATATAACAAAATATTCATATATAATGATATATTTTTGTTCTCTTTAGGCACGTGGTCCTAAAAAACACTTGAAGCGTCTCAATGCACCCAAAGCATGGATGTTAGACAAGTTGGGAGGTGTTTATGCACCGCGTCCATCCACCGGACCACACAAGCTCAGGGAATCTCTCCCTTTAGTTATATTTCTTCGTAACAGATTAAAATATGCATTGACCAACTGCGAAGTTACGAAGATTGTAATGCAACGACTTATTAAAGTCGATGGCAAAGTACGGACTGATCCGAATTATCCAGCAGGTTTCATGGGTAAATAAAACATCATATTTTTTCTTTCCATGGCCTATCGAAGCTGTTGTACTTTCTATAAATAAATACAACAGTCATAAATGGCCAATAATAACTAGGCTCCTTACTTTGGTCACAGGTTGAATTAAAAAAAATATTCTTGCTGTATTACCCAGTAGGAGTACAAGTGTTATATTCATACTAAAGTGATGTAGTTGTGATAGGAATGTATTGATTGTTTTATTCATTACAGATGTTATAACCATCGAAAAGACTGGCGAATTCTTCCGTTTAATTTATGATGTAAAAGG
Source organism: Polistes dominula (assembly GCF_049000335.1). NCBI lineage: Eukaryota > Metazoa > Arthropoda > Insecta > Hymenoptera > Vespidae > Polistes > Polistes dominula. The sequence goes on from NW_028300899.1 coordinate 7,147,261, forward strand.
TCGTTTCACCATTCATCGTATCACAGCTGAAGAAGCCAAGGTATTTTCAAGATACTTTTGCTAACTTTCTTTCTTATTCATTTGGATCATTCTTATCATTTCTCACATTGTTTTTTTTTCACAGTACAAGTTATGCAAAGTAAAGCGAGTTCAAACCGGTCCCAAGGGAATTCCATTCCTTGTGACACATGATGGAAGAACTATTCGTTATCCTGATCCACTTATTAAGGTTAACGACACTATCCAATTGGATATTGCGACTGGAAAGATCTTAGATTCTATACGTTTCGATTCTGGTAAATATTTATCTTCAATATATTGACGTAATTACAACAATTTTTTTAAACATAGAAAATTATCTATACTTCTTTATGTATAGGAAACGTGTGTATGATCACTGGAGGAAGAAATTTGGGTCGTGTGGGAACAGTCGTCAGTCGCGAACGGCATCCTGGATCTTTTGATATTTGCCATATGAAAGACTCTCAAGGGCACATTTTTACCACCAGGTATGGTCATTGATTACGTCTATGAACGATACAAATTCACGGTGGTCTTATTTTATATGAAGAATTGTTAATAACGATGAATTTACATAGGTTGAACAACGTATTTATCATCGGCAAAGGTCTGAAGGCATATATTAGCTTGCCAAGGGACAAAGGTGTCAAGCTGTCAATTGCGGAAGAAAGAGACAAGAGGTTAGCTGCAAAGGAGTTAATTAATGTATATTTTTAATAAAGAGTAGCTAGCAGTCAAAGGGTTAATGGGGATATAATTCATCATATTTTATCTTTCCATGGCTTTATCGAAGCTGTTGTACTTTTTATAAATTAATATCCTATTCGTTTTGATTCGGGTAATTTATCATTGGTAAAAGTCTGAAGGCATATATCAGTTTACCAAGGGACAAGAGTGTCAAGTGTGCGTCAAGTGTGTCAAAGCTTTGTAGCTTTCTCCAGCTGTTATATTTTAGCTATATAGTCATCTTCATGGCGTTTGTTCTTCCTGTGACGACGATGTCCATCTTTTATACCACCGTTTTAGAGGTCTTCCCGGTGGTCTTGTTCCTATCTTTCCTGTTTTTGCCACTTTCGGCAGCCTGTATATCTGTGTGTGATTTCAAAATTTTCAATATGTAGTTTTAATAGCTTTAGAAGATAGATTTTCTTCTTATTTCCTCTTCTTCTTCTTCCTCCTTTCTTGTTTCTTCCAAATATAGGCACAAATTGCCTGTTCCTCATCGCGACTCGCCAGGCGAATCGTTGGATTCTGTGAGCCTTGTTCTAGGTTTTTAGATCGGGCAGGGGGCTAACCTAATCTTTCATCACAACCCTCATCCTTTATCCGGGCTTGGGACCGGCAACATAACCAAAACCGAGCTACTCACAATCCACCCAGTGATTATGCAGGCGGATTAAAGTGTTAACGGCACACGGTGTTCCCAAGCGGGTCATCCCCATCCAAGTACTAACCGTGCCCAGTGTTGCTTAACGTTAATGATCGAAAGAGATCTTGTGTTCTCAGCACGGCTATGGCCGTTAACAGGAAGAGATAGATTAAAATTATTAATTAAGTATTAGATGATGTATATTAGAATTTTCTTCAATTTTAGTATATATAATATTTTCTTATTTTCTTAAAAAAAAAGAAAAATATCTAATTTTAAAATGAACACACGCAAGAAAGGATTTAGATCGATGAAAGCAGTTTACTGCTGCTTAACTCATGACTTTAACGAGAGAGAAATATTGAATTACGTTCTACTTTTCTGGCAGCCAAATTTCTGCATTTAAATCAAGTGAAGCTTGCAGAAGAGTATTATATTGGTCGTCTTTTTGTTTTTCATTTCCTCGTTGAATATCTTTGGCAGCTTTTAAATACCTACGGAAAAGAATGAGCTTCAATCGGTTAGTATTGTCTTTAGTATATGGTATAAATTAAATATAAGTGAGAGAAATAAAGAGTACTTGTTTATATAAAGAATCGTGTCTTTGATTTCTCTATCAATGGAACGAGACGCATCCGGTTGAGAAAAATCAGCATTCTTGGAATGTTTGAATCTTGTTAATGGGCAAATACGAACCCATCCTCCTTCTCTAACGCAAGGAACGTTCCAGTCTTTACCATTATCCCATATTGAAGTCGATGATGAATGATCGTTGATGTTATTTCTTTTGAAATCACGTCTAATGCATTTGTCCATCAATAAAGGATTATACCGAGACCAGGAAGTCGGACACATTTCTGAAGACGATTCCTTATACTATGAAATAATTAATTAATTAATCGTATCAGTTAAATTTATGCATTAGAATTAACAAAAATGATAAATTTTTACGGAAGAACTTGTTTCGGAATACAAATTCATGATGGTGTCACCGTTGCGATGAAATTTAGATTTCTTTTTCGTCGAACGATTAGCGGATAATTTGGAAGACGCGTTTTCTTCGTTGACTCGTTCGTAAGACCAAATTTTAAACAACGATAGTCCAGTATTACAAACTGGAAGTCCTAACAGATCGAACAAATCGTGTAACAATGGTTTCTTCACTTCTGAATCGATCTCACAATCGTTGCTTAGAGCTGGACTAAGGTTTACCTTCAATAAGTAATACAACATTGTTAGAATATTTGAAAATATAGTTTGTAAATCTATCGTTATACCTCTAATAGCCATGGTTTTAAATTTTCATCAATAAGCACGTCAAAGCCGAAGAACTCGAAACAATTAGACGAACTTGGTATACCAGCTGCTTGGCTAATAATCGTTAAACTCACTAAACAAGCTATTCTTTGCCAAAGAAACCAATCAAAGTATCCAGCTTGCTCGAAGTATCGTCTCAGTTGTCTCAAAGTCCACTTGCAACCTCGGAAAAAAAAATGAATTATAAGTTTGCGTCAGAGTTTCACACACAAGAGTAATTAATATTTAGTTTGAACGAACTTACCAGCACCAATGCGTTCTTTTTTTTTCCGAATATCCTGGACCTAGCTTGTTCAAAGAGAAATTCGTTAAGTGACGGAAAGGATCGTCCAAACGTTCCAAGGAAAATTTTTCCGTTGCAAATCGTGCTATTCCTTCCTTGTAAAGATATATCGTTAAAGGACGATAAGAAGGTACGCAGACGTAAAGACGAAGATCAAATTTGTAACCACCGATGAGAAGAGGATTTTCTATGTATCTTTGTACAATTGCGGAATTGTTGTACGAAAGATCGCTTAATTTCTAAATGAAATGAAATGAATCAATTAAAATTTGAACAAATAAATACAAAAAGTTATTAGATTACTTACACGGAAAAGAAATATTCCTCTTCCTTGGCTTTGGCCAACCGGCTTGCAAATCCACACTCTATCATCCTTCTCGTAACGACTACAATCTTCGGCGAGTTTCGTGTATTCCGAAGGCAAATTATATCCTACAGGACTGTCGGGAAGTATGCATTATATTTTTCGTGATAGTGCGTGGGGGAGGTAGACGGTTTGAAGAAGATTATCGTACGTGCCATACCTGAAGTCGTAAATCGAACCGTGGCCCTTTTTCATGCATTTTAAATGACGCACGAGATTGTCCTTCCTGCAGATCGAGTTTCCTTTTGGTATTCGATTAACGAACTGGGAATAAATCAAATCTAAACTTATACGTAGTCGACAAATGTTCATGTATATCATTAAATGTTACTTTTTTCGAATAATTATTTCTCTTTGTGTATAATTGAATGGAAAGATCGAAATCATTACCTGCCAAGGAAATAATGGTTTATAATGGGACGAAGGAAAACCACCGGACCGCCACCATAAATTCCATCGATCTTTGAATACATTATTGTCAACCGCGTATTCCCTCCATCCACGTTCCGTGCATACCTACGAAAAACTTTGCTTAAGTTTTACGAAACGTTAGAAAACTTGTTATAAATTGTTAAATCGTAAAAAAAGAGATAATCGTTGAAATAAGTGATCCGTAAATCATCGGCCTTTTAAAACCATTCACTGTTGGATTAGACAGTGTCGGTTACTTTGGTATCTCAAATACGCGAAGGTTTTCACACGAAAGCATTCACATCGGAAGTTCGTTCACGCGTTCAAACATTTGACTAACTTTTTCGAGCACGAAAATAGGATTGTCCTTGATTTATTGTCGTGTTATTAAAGCATTAGGAATACCCTGGTGCAATATCGAAAGCCAGTCCCCAAGGACGACGATAATCGAAAATTATAGCCGTGCGTTGCACTCTCTCTTTTCATTCCCGCTCGTTATTTCTTTGATCATAGCGAAAACGAATCTCGAACAAATAAGGGCTAAACAATCCCCTTCTCTCTCTCTTTCTCTCTATTTGCGGTCAACCACAAATTACGACCATGCAACGACCGTCCGACTGGCTTTTTATTTAACCCATTTTTTTCTTTTTTTCCTTACCTTACCTTCTGTGCCAGGTGCATTTAACGATCAAAGCCGCCCCAAGCAATTTATCTAATAAATGTACCTCGTCACGAGCTATCTCCGATAGGAGCTTCTTTCGAGTTCGTCTCTTCTTCTTCCTCTTCTTCTTCTTCTTTTTACTTAGTTTTTTTTCCCTTTCCTTTAGACATTTAAATGCATCGCGAAAGATGGAGAAAAAGTATCAGCTTCGAACGTTTTACGCCGTCACGAAAGAAAAAATGACAATGAATCGTGACATTGAACAACACAGACGAAATAAATCGAAACAATATTTTTTAGATGACAGATAGATAGATAAACAGATATTCGTTTGAATAATTGAGTTGGACGTGTCATTTCACGAAACATTATTAATTACTTCCTTTTTCTTTTTCGTTGCATGTCTCATGTTGTTAATCATAAGCTTTAAAAGGATCGTACACACGCAGCGAAAATTCTCATTGCGTTTGTTTTTTTTTCTCTATGCAGGTATATGACATCTGTATCGTAGCGTTTGAAAATATTTGGTTCAAGGTTAAATAATTTAACTTTGTAACCGGGCCAAATGAAAAGTAAAAAAGTTCAAAAGTTTTTCTACGATGACGGATCGACTGATTTATTTTTAATTTAGCCGAGTACACGCGTACTTAACTTTCAATTATTTCATGTGAACTTTAGTATTTTTTTTAGAAGATAAAGTCTTTAGTGATTTTTTACCTGGACGAGCAGATGAGGTCCTGTACCGTTCTCGTTGAGCCTGAATATGAAAGGTCCTTCCAAGCATTTTACTGCCATGCCGGAGCATGATCTATATGTCTAATAGAATAGCGAATGAGACGGTAGGACGTTGAGGAAAGTCTGAAAGAACTGGCGTATTTAAACGGGAAATGAGATTTAACACTTTGTAATATTTCCAAATGACGTATTCGTAAGTTCTTATCACGAAAAATCGATGAGAAAGTATGTGCCAGAAATAGGTGCTCGCTATTAGCTTCACGCTATTTTTCGTAAAGAATAATAAAAACGATTTGTGTGAGGATATTTGAACAAATTGATATAGAATAATGAAAAAAGATATTCAATATTTTTCTACGATCATCAAAATGACGAAGAAAAAGATCTAACGTTTGATTTAATTGCAAGATAGTCAAAAGGTAAGATATACTTGAAAGTTTTCCAAATTGCGCCTGCGTCAAATTGAAAATGAGAATAAGCGCGCGAATGTAATAGAGAAAAGAAAGTTATAACAGTATTCGTGTTACTCACGTTATTTATTTTTGCGATCGATCACGTTGTTTGAGATTCATCGATGATAGTCTTCTCTAAAATGAAAATAATAATAATCGTCTTGTTCATTTTATCTATTATTTTGTTTGCAATGAAATATCATCGCGTAATCGGATCGAATTGTGTTAGTGGGGAAAAAAAAATGGAAGAGAGATCTATTCGAGACGAAATGTAGATACTAACTGGCGCGTGGTTTGGTTTCGCGAGGCAGGTGTGCGCGCACAGGTTAAATCCTGCCTTTCGTAGTCCTGCTTCCGCGCGCGCGAGCTTGTGAAGGACACCGGAAGTATGAGCGACGACCGCGTATTACCTAAAAACAGAAATATTATAGGTAGTTCGCGCAAACTCCTTTTACCGATTTCTTATTAAACAAATTTCGAACAGAAAGTATCTATTTAAGTTGTTAAAGAAAGAAGCTCATTAGTTACACGCAACGATTGCGCCGGCCTTTTTTGACTTTTTGAACTTTTATACTTGTACTTTTTATATTTTTAAAGAGACTTCTTCGCTTTTATTAAACATGTCGATATGAAAGCCCCCAAAGAGCCCCAACGACCTCCATTAAATACGTGAAAATTATTATAACGCAATATTGACGTCATAGTTAGATATTCGAAGGATTAACGGCTATTTCACGTAATTGCTTTCCCTTTCGCTTTGAAGCTGATTTCATATCGAACGATGTTATGAACATTATTAGAAGCAAACGTCGAATCAATAAAAGTCTGTTCACGATTTAGTTCCTACTTTCGAAGTTCCTTCGAAAATTACACTCTCGAGTTTAACGACCGTAAGAGAAAGAACGCTTTCGGTTTTATCGGATTACAATCGTGAATGGTATTTCGTGCGAACAATGCTATTATTTTCGTAGGATATGGATTTAAAATAGGAATTCTCTCTATCGACGTCAAATTCTATTCAACTTTTTATCTAATGTTAAATTGTAACAATAGATTAGAAGAAGTTTTTTTTTTTTTTTAAGAACTAAGCAGAAGTATACATTTCATTTTATTTTAAGCAACACGTACACAGATACAGAGAAGAGGCTTATGCCCGATTATCCATCGATTCAAAATTTCAATTTATTCAATCGCGATCGTTAACAGACACGTCTACATAAATCATTAATAATTTTTTGAAAAATTTGTCTTCTTCCTTGTCGCATCTGTCGTAGGATGTTTTTACGCTCGTCAATTAAAACTTTTCTTTTTTTAAAGTCTTACGAACTAAAATATTACACTTTTATTATTATTATTATTATATTATTATTATTATAGTCATAATTATAATTATAATCGTAATCGTCATCATTCATTATAGTATTATCATTGTTGTTATTGTTACTTTTTTTTTATCGATTCCGACGAGTTATTTCTTTTTATTTTATTTCGTACAGATGGCACAGAAAAATCGGTAACCTCGTCTAAAAAAAATTATCGTGAAGTTTTATGGCTCCGTGTTTTCGCTTTTTTGTCGAGTTGTTTCTCCCTTTCGATATATATTTTTTTATTCTTTCTGTTTTCATTAATTTTGTTTTCTTTTTTATTATTATTAAGTCGAGGAGATCAATTGATAATATTCGATCAGTTTTGCTCGACTAGAAGCGAGTTTCGTATGCACTATAATAAGACTACGGTTATACGATATATGATTACAATATACGCTCGCTTTTAATTCGATTTAATAAGCTAGAAAATATATTTAACAATCGTTGATTCATGATCCACGTGCAATAGAATCATGATCGAATCGCATAAGTGATAAAAGGCAACGCTCACATCTCTTAGATCGAACAACATTTTCTTTTCATTGTATACCGATACTAATTAAAAACATTTACACATTACTTTTCGATTCTTCTCAACGTTTGACTAGTACATTAAAAAAAAAAAAAAAAAAAAAAAAGAAAGAAAATGAATATAGATCAATATATAATAAAATACGAATAAAGAATAATCGTCTCACTTTGCATACATTTTCGAAATGTTAATACAAAAATTATTCTTCTTTCTTTAGAATTGTTAAATTTATAAATATAGTACTTAAATTTATAAATATAGTATATAAACGAGAGAAAAGCTTTAGCGAGTTTAAGCTACGAAACCTTTCGAATTGTATAACTCGTAGATTACTTTCAAGGATAATTGTACTGCTAAACGTACGCTACGCACGTGATCGGATTGAAGCTTTATTTATTTTTCCCAAATCATATTAGATAATTTAATTTATTGTAAATTATGTTTCTTTTTTTTTATTTCTCATTTCTTTCATTCGTCATCTCTCTCTCTCTCTCTATATTCATTTCGTTCTCTCACACACGTATTCTCTTAAGAAATTTGGTCGAGCAAGTCGAGCAAGAAGACATTTGTAAACTAGGGGCTATTATTATTCGTTAATCGTTCAAAGTGCATCCTCGAGAAGTGCACCTTGAGAAGCAAACGAGAAATATGGCAATGATCCTTCTTCGTTAATCGCTAATTGCTCGCTTGACCTTTGCGTGATTCGACAAAAGAGATTCGCCGCGATCGTGTCCGTATCGCCGCAGAATTCTCTGCACCGAGTTTTACGAGCTATTCGAGCACGGTTCCTCTACACCCCTTGCCACCAACTGTTATAAGTCGCTATTAATTATTATTATCCTTGTCCTTGCCTTGTTAATATGTATCTACACACTCGCGTACACACACACACACACGTATTTATATATATGAAACGATGGTTTTATTCCGGCCACGCGCGCGCTAATGCGCTTACAATTTTCCTATCATTTTTTTTTTTTTCATTATTTTTTTTCATTCTTTCACTCCGATTTTTCTTTCTCTTTTTTTGGTCTATAATATGCATGTATGTATTGTAGTATGTATAAATATATATTTTTCTTATATCTTGTGTTTTTTGCGACACACGGAACGCTTGCAAGCGGGTACGCGAATTGAGCCACGAACTCGAACGGACTTTTTTATGAATAGAATACTTTCTTCAATTTTGTCATTGTGTTTGTGGGAAAAATAATAAAATTTTGATAATAGAAAGTTATCCGACGTGTTCGTAACTCTGGCAACGATCGGTTAGTCGAATGATTTCAGCTCGATATGGAAAAGAATAAAAGGAAGAACGAAGAAGATTTTTTTTTAAGAAGAAGGATGAACGATTAATGAATCTTTTTTTTTTTATTATTTTCATCCTTCTCTTAATTTCTCCTCTTCTTTCTTGCCACGCGTTTTTTTTTCATCTATGAGGAATTTTAACGCGCGTGATTTTTGCAGAAAGGACGACCACCTTTCGCGTAGAAACTTTGACCCTCGAGATTCTTCTTGCACATCTGAAACATATCAAAAAATGATGATTAATGTTTTGTTGAAAAACTTTGGGCTTTGTTTGACTGTTTCAATTCTGAGTCTTCTGCTTTCTGGACAACTGTTTTAACTTTTCAGTTTTTGACAAATGAAATATATAAATATGATTGTAGAAATTATTGAAACTTACCGTACAGTTGAAGCACTGACTGTGATAATTATTATTGAGGGCCTCTACCCAACGGTCTCCAGCCTCCACTGGGAATCCGCAGGCAAAGCATTTTGTCGTGAAAAGTTCGTTCCAATCTAATAGAAAAATAAAATAATCAAAATTAATAATCCTTGTAGTTTTATCTTTGAACAAACAAATGATGATACACGAACCAGCTTCGCAATAGGGTAAACCTTCTTCCAAGAAGAACGGACTGTTACCAAAAAGTTTTCCACAATACGAACAGTTGAAGCATTCAGGGTGGAAATGTTTTCCAATTGCGTTTAGGCAATCCTATAAATTTATATAAAATCCGTAATATTTGTTAATCGATCAAAATAGTTGATAACACTTACGCCTTTGATTTTGTTGTTGCATTTGTTGCAAGATGGTGCGATGAACTTTTCGAAACAATATTCGCAATAAAGTTGTCCTTTTTCCTCGACGAATCCGATGTCTTGTAATGGACGACGACATTGAGTGTTCACGCATACGAAATGTTCTGGACACCAGATTTGTCCCAATGCGGTAATGAATGGTCCTCTGAACGGAAATGATATTATTTTTAATGATAATTCATTTATTGAAATAAATTAGCAGTATAAAAAACACATGTAACTTGACGAAAAGGTGAGTTTAATACGTACACACACGTAAATATTAATTAATGGTTCGAATGTTTCTTTCGAACTTAATTAACACAGATGAATTATACGAACCTCGTGCAAGTCTTGTTGTCCTGACAGCAAACTGGCTTTACGACGAAACCATTTGTTGTATGATTAGTATTTTCATCGTTAGCTGTCAACAACGTGCAATGAAATGATGTTAATTATTTAAACGGCACACGGTTAAGTTACGACAAATCATTCAAAGTCACACAAAAACTCAATATATTCAGCACAAGCACTGAAAAATAAACAAATTAACGAACATTCGTTTATTAATAAAGAAACGTACTCCTTTGATTGTGGTTGTCTCGATAGTCAAATAAAAAAGCGACGACACACTGCAATCGGGAAATAAAATAAAGAAAAATAAAAGAAAAAGTGAGGCACACGTTCGACGAGTCAGGCATCGTCCTACCTGACGTAGGAGTTGCAATGAGCACAGAGTGGTACACGAGAACCTGGTCCACCAGCTTGATTGAGGATACCCCTTCCACGTTTAGGTGCACTGCTACCAGCAAAGGATCCGCTTTTGGAGCCGGAACCACCGAGACCTCCGGTACCTAGATCCGGGTGGGATGACATATTTGGTGGGTCAACTATATTTGGGGTTTTACTAGGGGAGCAATGGAAGCCATCCTGGCAGCTAGTCTGAGACTGACAATGACTTCCGGTTTGACATTGGCTTTGGGACTGATAGAAGCTTTTGGTCTCGCAATGATAGCTTTTTGTGGTTTCACATTGGTTTTCACATTGACTGCTGGATTGTTGGCATTGTTGCGGTAATGGTTTGTAAAGCTGAACGGTAGGAATATCTCGATTTTTAGCTGTTAGTCGCGCAAGCTGTCCGCTGAGATTAGTTTTAGGCTTATGGATTGGTTCGAAAGAACAAGATTGGCTAGTTTGAGGAGTAGATTCTTCTTCGTAGGGGAGTGGGATTTGCGGGAAAGGAAGATTCGTTCGACTTTGGCTTTTGCGAAGACATTGGCCGCCAGATTTCTTGCAAGGTGCTACACAGACTGAACCATCCGGACGAGGTGCGACGCAAACACCGGATTCTGGACAGTTGGGTATTTCAAAATCGCATCCTGCCGATTCGCCACCGCAATAACCAGACGGTTGGCCACAAGAACCAGGTTTAAGACCGAAGCAGGGCGATACGCAAACCCCAGATCGATCAGGAGTTGGCATCACGCAAATGCCTGTCTTTGGACGACTTGGTTGTCCATCGCAGGGTACGACCACCACGCCAGCTTTGGTGCCTTGGTCGGAATGAGCTTTACACGGTAAGACGGTCACTCCGGTTTCTGGACACTTAGTTGCAGGAGGAGTTGGTGTTTCATAGCGAACGTGACGTACTTCGGTCGAGCTACTGTACGTTGGTTGAACTTTAGGAATCTCGACAGGTTTACGTTTCATCGGACAAGGTAAAGTTACGTCCGCGTGAGTCGTTGAAATGATAGAACATTCTCCTTTCTTTTCTGACGATGGTTGTGTAATCGCCATAGTCTTTTTCTCGCATTTCTCGTAATCCTCGACAACTTGCAGTGCCTTTTTAATATGACAAACGGTATTATTTTCTTCGCTGGTATCATCACTGGTCATGCTACGTCGTTCCTGGTATTGAGCATGTACAGAATCGGATTCTTGTTGCTTTTCTTCCGCCTGTCGTTCGTCGTAATGTACCGTCTTACATCCCATGTATTCTTGTTTCCTATGACCAGTATCCGTATCCTCTTCTACGGTATAATTAATGGTCTTACGCGAGGGATAGTGTATCGAGCTTTGTTTTGACGGTGGTCTAGGAGGAGCTTCTGTAACGGCCCACGGAGGGTCGTCTCTAATTTTAGGTGCTTGGGCTTTCGTATAATAAGATGGAGGTGCCGGTGGTCCTTGTGCCGGAGATTTGCTTCTGCTTGGAGTTGGTGTTGGAGATCTACTAGGAATATATGGTTGTGCTTCGACAGGTGATTTCTTCATGGCCACGAGATTTCTTTGATAAATCGGTATGGTATCTGGTTTTCTCAATCCTACCGTTGAAGGTTTACTACTAGGTGTGTCGGCTCTGCTACAGGGCCTAGATCTCGATGGTGAAACTGAGGAATCTCTTAAACGATAATCAGGAGGTGGTGTTGGCAACGGCTGTGGTACTATTTTCTTCGTACAAACTTGTTCCCGACGATAAGAATCTTTCAATTCGCCATAAAGAATATCGGCTGGTGGACAAATTCCATCCGGAATAGGTGTAACTACTGGTGTCTGAGCTCTACCACCGACTTCACGATCTTCCGGTCCGATAACTCGACTAAGTGGAGTATAAGGACGTTCCGGAGCTATCGTTAAGGCACGTTGGAACGGTGATATAGGACGTTCCTTTGGTTTTGGTACTGGTCTTACTTTGTGATCCAAATAGACAGTTTCTTCGGTGTAAAGTTCTTTCACGGTAGAACTGACGGGTGTAAAGGGACGATCCGGTGCTGTGGTCAAGGCGTTCACCATTTCGGATTTCCATTCTTTAGGTGTGGCATTTTGTACGGGTCCATCAGAAATTGGTTTAGGTCCCGTTTCAGTTTGTTTCATAAATTGAACGTGTTTCTTGCAAGTCTCCATGTTATCGTGAGGGGTATATTTAGCTCCAACTTTTCGTTCTTGAGGAGTTGGATGTCTTCCTTGATCACGAAGACTCTGATGAACTTCAACCTGTTCCCTCAAACTCTTCCTACGTTCCTCTTCAACGTCTCTCCTTTTAACTCGTTCTTGAACGAGAACTTCCTCTACAATTTCCTCGTATGTCTCTTTAGTAATTTTCTTGCAACCTGGATTGGAACCATCCGATTCTGTAACCTTTTCCTCGTGTATAACCGTACGACCAAGTGGTTTCTCTCTGATAACTTCGACAACTTCTTCATCATCATCGTCCTGTTCTTCCCTGAAACTTACGTGTTTTTTATTTCTCTCTTCCTCTTCTCGTCTTCTTTTTTCTTCTTCCTCCCTTTTTCTTCTCTCTTCCTCTTCCTGTTTTCTTCTCTCAGCTGCTTCTTCTTCTCTTTTTCTTTCTTCCTCATCTCTCTTTGCTTGTTCGATCAATTTCGTTGCATCGACGGCCGATGTTACAACTTCGGCAGATTCCTCGACTGTTTTTGTTTCCGTCGTACCTTCTACGACAGATTGTCTATCAACTTTTGTCGTACTTTTACGTGTGCACGATTCCACTTCCTCGATTTGTTCCAATGCCGGTGAACCCTCCCTGGGTGATAAAACTTCCACGGTTTTCTCGTAAGTCGTTGTTTTCTTAACGTGCATATCACCGATATCTTCCTCAGCAGTTTCGGTGATAAGATCGTGTTCACCTTCGATTCCCTTTTGAACAGCTGCTACATCAGAGGGTACGTACTGGCATGTCACGGTCGTATCGATGGTTGTGTCTTTTTCAACTTTTCTCAAATCCATGACTTCCTTATCAAATTCTTTGACGATTTCTCGAGGTGTTTCAGGACGCGTCTGACACGGCAATGGTGGTTTCGGTGATACGGTTTCTTCCGTTCGACAAATCTCAGCACGAAAAGCACGGTGTTCTTCTCGTACACCACCCTCGCGAACTTCTTCACTCTGGCATATCTCGCTCTTGTACTTTTTACAAACCTTAGCTTGTTCCTCGGAAGCGTAACTCTTTTCGTAAAGATTGCCACCCGTTGACACGGTTGCTGTCCAGGGTCTAGGTATCGGTTGATAGATTCTCGTAGGTGTCAACGATCTTCTGACACAACTATCAGTCGAGCTAGGCCTCGAAGTTTCTCGTCTGGAAGTTTCTCTTCTTGCTCCATTGGTATCCACCAATTCGACTCGCTTGTAAACAGGACCTGGACAACTGACACGGTCCATCGCGTCTTGATCGAAATAATAATCTTGTCGTGAAGTTCGTTCGTAATCTCGATCAGTACTCTCGCTTCTTATTTTCAATACTTTTTCGCAAGCCTCGATACTCGCACGTTTATCCTTTACCGCGTGATGATCTCGACGATCGAGTACAGGATTCGGATCGATGTACAAAGGACTGGCAGTAGGATATGTTATGTCCTCGATCGATTTTGTCGGGGGCCAAGCGAGACTTCGAGATTTCACCGAATTTCGATTGTTCGATGGATTGGTGCAGGCTGGATTCGAAGGGGATTTCGACGTTTGTCTGCTCTCCTCCACGCAATCGTAATAATAAAACTTTTCGTGGACCTCTGATTAGGTTTTTCGGGATGAGGTGGAACGTTTTTAGAAACACGGTGGTCATTCGTTTGTTAATAATGATACGCGAGGATGGAAGAATCGAGAGGAACAAAGTAAAACGAATAACACAAGATACTCGAGACGTGCGGTTAATTAGGTTTGGAAAAAGGCCATGTTAGAATGAAACAAGTAACACACAGAAAACAAAAAAAAAACAGAGAAATTTGCGGTGAGTAAGAAGCACGTTGAACGGCTCGTACCCGTCTTCTCTTTCCATTTCTTATCTGCTCGTTTATCCCGTTGTTTATCTGTTGCAATTATCTCAAACAGACGGACAGATAAATGACTTGAGAAAACGGGCACGTGCCAGGTTACGCTAAATAAAAAAGAAAATAGCAAAATGAAAAGAGAAAAAATGAAAAGAAAAGAAAAGAAAAGAAAATGAAATAGAGAAAAAACAGTGCGTTCGAGAAAATGTCGAAGCAAAATGTTTCTTTTTTTTTTCAATGCTAAACTATTGTGCTTATTATCTAACTATAATATTTTGTATGGCTCATCTCAAAAGTCACTCTGCTGCACTCGTTTGTATTTAATCGAGCGGTCAATACTAAAAGATTCAAAGAAACGATTCGTTAGTTTTTAAACAGCATTTAGCCGCGTATTAACGTCTTCTCTCTCGAGAGAATTTCTATGCGAAAAAAGCAGAGAAAAACAAAAATAAAAATACGCTGTTAAAAAAAAGGGGGAACGTATATATGAAGATGACACGCGAATGATGCGATATCGAATTTATCCCAAATAAATCGACGTCGTTTGTTGAGATGATTCTATGTTTGATTGTTCATTTATTTGTTATAATATATTAGTTTGGCACATCGTATTGATCAATGAACAATTGTTTTAAGCAATCCAGCCGACGACATTTTATTTGTCTCTGAAGTAGGTTGCTACTCAACGCACACTCCTTTTCTATTTTTCAAAAATATTTCTTCCCTTTTTTTGGTTTCAAATTAAAATCAGTGACGTGGGTAATATTCATAGAGATACAACACATATAATAAAGCAGGCAAGCCAGCATAAAACCTGTCGGCGAAATAAAAAGAGATAGAACATAGGAGGTTGATGTTGTTTTTGTCTAACTTGCGCTGAGCGGCGCATGTGCATTAGTCTGCTAGTGAGGTTAAGGTAGCTGATAAGCACGACAAGTCTAATGCGCATGCGCCGGTACCACATGAGTTAGAGAGAGACAACATCAACCTTTCGTTTTTTGCTGCTATATTCATGCAGAGACATTCCCAGTTACACAATCGCCTATGGTTTGTCTACTCTATCTGTAATATCTCTATGGTAATATTACTTAGAAATATTTTTAACAATTTTTTTTTTAATGTTTAAACGACGCAGCATTGCATTTTTGTAATTTCTCTCAAATGTATTTCATAGATAAATATTCATAATCATTTTTAAATACAATATGAATTTCAATGCGTTTAATTCTTTGATGATTTCGCGTTGTTAAAATATATATAGCGAATATGAATGAATTTTGTATAATATTTTGTTTTATTTTTATCGGCACGATGAACGACGACGACGTTTCTTGAGAGCTACCGACTCATGCGAATGTGAGGGAGAAGGGTCTGGGTTTTGGGTTGAAAGATGGACCGGCTGAAAAAAGATAAGAAAAGCAGTATTACGTTTAAGGAAAGAGGAACGTGTGTTGTAAAGTGAAAGGAAGGTTTTTTATGATCGACAATCGTAAAGACAACTAAATTCTATGTCTAAATATTTTAATTAGAATTTATAAGAAAAATAATATCAATATAATAGAAAAGGTGTCGCATATTTCGCAATTTCAACGAACAAGAAGAAGACTTTCAACCTAAAACGTGAAGTTAGAAATGAAACTTTCAAAAAAACCAAGTTTTGAGAAAATGAGACGAGTGCATAGTATCAGGAGTAGGATAATTTATTATATAATATTATTTATTTAAAAATGATAAAAATTCGCGCCTGTAGGAATGCAACCATCCAGACACACTTTGAAAATATTGCTTGCGAGCGACATCTGTTGGGACGGAATTTTTTTTTCTTGCCCGAAAGATAGGCAACCCGTAATACACACGTGTATGAACAGTTTGGAGTGAAAAAAAATTCCGTTTCGCGAGATGGCACTCGCAAGCAATATTTTCAAACTGTGTCTGGAGGGTTGCATTCCTACAGGCGCAGTATGTTTTTTTTTAAATAATGATAAAAATTGAAACTTTAATTTTATAATTAGTTTATAATTAATTTATATCGTCCTAACGAATAATAAAAACGAACGGAATGTGAAAAATGAGCGAGCACAGAGGAGGAAAGCTTATGCGATGATCGAATTAAAAATTATTGCTATGGATTACATCTTTTTGTAACATAAAAAGTAGACATAACTTTTTTTTTATTATAAATAGAAATGATGTTACAAGAAAATACAATCTGTATGAATAATTTGATTCGTCATCGTCGTATGCCATCTTTTCGACGCACAAAAAAGATATGAATTTGATCATGTTAGATCAAGAAATGAAACGAGCGTGAAAGATAGAAAAAGTTTGTAGACAAAGATAGATAGAAAGAGAAAGAAAAAAAAGAAAAAAGAGAAAGAGAGAGAGAGAGAGAGAGAGAGAGAGAGAGAGTGAAAAAATGTGAGGAGGTAAGCCAAAGGGGACGCATTAGCCAAAGCTCGAAACTCGGTCAGTCGGATCTAATCTATCGTCGTACCTCTGAAGGGCGAACTTTTTGGCTTTGGCAGTGCAGAGAAGAGACCTATTTGCAACAATTGAAGATAAAGTTAGGCCAAGGACAAAAGCGAGCTCGTCGCTAGGAGAGAACGTATGCAAATATTTGCGAGATTGTTCATTTTTCTCGACCAATTTTTTTCATTTGGTCAAACAATATTTTTCTTATATATTTATTTGTATTCTTTTAAAAATGGTTATTTTTTTGATACCAGCACTATCTGGGTCGCTAATCGATCATCCTGACGGCTATCCATCCCGTATTTTTTTATCGTTTTGCAAATGGTCGCCATATTATTCAATTGACTTTTTTTTGAAATGATCAAAAGAATACGAATTACAATATCGATTGTTAATTTGATAAATTAATGATTTAATCATTCATATTCTTTTGTTCATTCGATTTGAAATGAAATATCGGGTCGTCGAAATTGAAAGCTTACCAGTTGCGGTCTGATTCTGCACGCGTGGAAGAATACTGTTTCCTGAATTTGCTATTGGAGGTGATGAAAGATTCGACAAAGTGCTCGATCCACCAAAAGGCTTAGGCCCGATTAAACTATTCGACGTCGGTGTCTGTAAACAAATAAAAATCATTGATATTAATTAATAATTTATTGAACAAGTTCTCGATGATTACCTTAGAGAAAATCTTTCGGTAACAACGATATTAATTACCATATGGAAAGTAGTGGACTTACGTTGAATAGAAAAATGATTAAAAACACGTTTGGAAAACACTGATCAAAAAGGTATTTGCTTTGTCTTACTTAAATATCAGTTTTCAATAGTGACAAATTGAATCTCACATCTTAAATAAATGAAAATAATAAATATATTTTATTGACGCTATTGTTAATACTTAAAGAAATGTAGGTAAATACACTGACACACAAAAATGGTGTTAATTTGCGTTACTACTATGGCTCGTGCAAAAACGATTGGGTAATAATTTCGTTTTTCTAATTACTGCCATTAAATAGATGTTTTCTTCGTTAACAAAATCGTGTATAAATAATCCTCTTGAAGTTGATACACGTAGTAAATGAATAGATCGATTTTTATTTGGACATCGGACGGTACGAGAACATTCCTAAGAGGAGATAATCGTTTTATCGAAAGAAATAGAAAAAAATATCTACTGTAATATGTTTGTATGTTAACTTGATAGATAAAGTTTCTAATAAAATTTAGTTGGTTTCCCCGACGACACAGACGATCACTAACGTACCGAGAAAAAATGTCGAAGGCGCGTTTAGGGTTCTGCTTCTAGAGAAGTCGTTGAGCGTTACTGATCGTTCGAAGATATTACCTGGACTGATCGTAAACCGGGTGGTTCGACGGGCGAACTGCCAACGTGATTGCTGGTGGTGGTGTTGTTGTTGTTGGTGGTGGTAGTAGTACAAGACTGTAATACACAAAACGACACAAATCCGTCACGTGTTTTATCACCACGACGATTAGATAAACAGAAGGTTCGAAGAAGAATAAGTAGAAGCAGTAGAAGCAGTAGAAGAAGAAGAAGAAGAAGAAGAAGAAGAAGAAGAAGAAGAAGAAGAAGAAAAAGAAGAGACGAAGAGGGACATCCACTTGACGATGACTAATTAGTCACGATGTACATAACAAATTTTAAGAATGATTGGCTCTTGATTCATTCTCGATAAATCGATCTTTCCTTTGTCGCAATGACGATCCTAATTTTATTCTATTCTTATATAACCAAACGAATCTATAGAAAACAATGGAATAATACAAGATCGTTTCTAAACATTACAAATCTAATATAAGCAAATTCTAAAGAAATTCAAAGGATTATTTCGCGTATCTCATCCTTACTCCTCAGCGATGACAAATCGAGATCGTTTTTTAGCACAGTGCGAAATATAAATAAGACCTGACCGCATTAGAGCGATGCGTGCTGTCACACTCGAGCGAGGCCTTTCGAAAATTAAGATTCAATTACGAAGATTTATCGATGTTGTTCTCGACTCTAAACAAATTCTTATTCTACTTTAAAATTCACATAAACTTTGCTAGAAAGTTCAAATAAAATAAGATGGGGGGGGGGGGAAAGAAGAAGAAACGTCCTCGTCGTTCGTTAATATGAAAGATAGTCCAGTTCTCGTTGGAAAAAAGAGTAAAAAAATATATAAACAAGTTATTACTATATTAAAATATAAAAAGAAATAATTTCTAATCTCAATCATTTGAAAGAGAGAGAGAGAGAGAGGGAGAGAGAGAGCTCGTAACTTTGACTAGTTTCGTTGCGTAATACGCGTCTTGTTTTACGTAACAGAAACGCAACCATACAACCGATCGACCGATTTTGATTTTATTACCATGTACTTACAGTCTCGAAACTTTTTTTTTTCTTTTTTTTTCATTCAATTCACCTTTAAATACAATTCATATCAAGTCGATTATCATTGAATCGATGTACGCGCGTACAACTTCCGCCTAAGTCGTAACGATTGATCTTTCGTTACAGCTACAAACTTTCACTTTGACGAAGGATGTGACTTTTGTTTCGACAAAGTAGAATGAAAAATTGAATGGATAGGTTTTTCTTTCTTTTCTTTTCTTTTTTTGACAAGGACGAATCCTTCCAAACAGATTTGTTATCAACGAGAATAATACGAGTAACGTGCACAAAATTATTGGAAAATATTAATAATAAAATGAATGAAAATTCGAGCACATTGCCAACCTCCGTGCCACCTGTCTGGATGGTGATAGTGCTCGTAAACGTTTTAGATTCTCCATTGCACTCTCCGTTTCTGATACAGCCATTCCTGTTCACTGGCGTTCCTCTTGATTGACGATCGTAACCATAATCTGGACTAGTACGGCCGCAATTCTGGAAAAGCGTTTAGTGCCAAGCAACAACAAAAACAAAACAACAAAATCAGAACACATGATTTGTTAGGCTATATCTTTTTAAATATTCTTTCTGATTTATATCTTTTAGATGTTCGATAAATAATCTCGCGTGACTCACTCGCAGTGCGTAAAGCGACTCTCGATGCAAAGTAAGTTGCGTTATAAGCGATAAATAAAATAAAATAAAATAAAATCAAATAAAATAGAATATAATAAAATAAAATAGAATGAAATAAATATAAAACATAGGAATCTTCACATGCAAGTTAAAAATAAACTAGGTGGTTAATACTTACGGTGAACGGCAACGGTGAAGATCCGTGATTGCTTAGCGGTGGCGATAAAGGTGTGCCAACGTTTGAAAGCGCAGCAGAGATCGTGCTGGCTGGTGCTTTGCTGCCTCTGAAATCAATGTCCCGATGATTTATTAGTATCTTTCATTATGTTCTATCCCACACGTATAAGTATATCCAAAATAGATTTTACGACTTGTCAAATGAATTTTTTTTTTCTTATTTATTTAGTTTTATTATTCAGTATCTTTTCAGAGAAGTACAAAAAAAAACATCATAAAAAAGTGTAATTTTAGATCTACCCACTTGTTAGATTTTCTAAATGATCAATAAATTCAATGAAAATGAACTTACGGTGGCATGGTAACTGGTATAACACCTGGAGGTGCATTTTGTCTGGCTACCAATTTGGCGTGAATATCGCAATACAATTTGTTGTTGATGTTGTAATAACCAACGTTCTTCAAAGAAGTACCACACGTTGAACATTTGAAGCATTCAACGTGAAGATTTTTTTCCTTGATTCTAACGAAGACACCTCTATGAAAAAAGAGAGATACGATTAACTTTTTTTATTTCAAACCTTATTACTTGTTTCACGTATGTATATTATTTTAAAGGTTTATTATATATTTAATTTATTAACAGAAAGCTTTTTCTTATTTCGGATTAGAAGATCAACTTGACATAATGATGAGAATATTTTCAATTATTCATTGTGGACGGACCCAAAAAAAGCAAATTGGTTTTTTTTTGTTTTTGTTTAATCGGACATGCCACGATTTTTCGCTTTTACTTTTGATTTTTATTTTTGGTTTTTTTTTTATTTTGTAAATTTGATTATCTTTTAAAATATTGAAAAAGCACGAAGAGAGAGGAGCTCGACACCTCGACGAAGGAGGCCGGGAGACATACGAAAATAATTTATTCAAACGTAATGAATGTATGATTGAATTCATGATTTATGTTAACGACTATAGCTGATTTCAACGATCGTTGATAGCAAAAAAAAAGGATTCTGTTTGTTCTTTCATCGCCATTTGTATCGTGTGATTATCATGGTAATTGAAATAACAACAAAATTCAAACTGCAATGTGATCTCCAATTACCTGAACACCAAATTGTAATAATGTGTTCTTTAATAAGACAACGACAAAAATATATCGAGAAAAGAAAGATAGAGAAAGAGAGAGAAAGAGAGAGAGAGAGAGAGAGAGAGAGAGAGAGAAGGAGAGAGACAGAGAAAAAGATAATGAAGAAATTCGCGATTTGTCTAAAAATTACTTAAAAAATGATCAAAAATACGAACGGCAACGCATTGCTTGTTTCACAAAAAGCACAAAAAAAAATTACTTAATAAGAGAAACACAAAAAAAATAATTTATACAGTCAAAACAAAACAATGTTCACAACATCAAAAGCGGACTCTTCTTCAATCGTACGATTTTGTCTCTTGACAAAGAGAATAGATGATGAATAGAAGAGTAGAAAAAAGACGATGAGAGTGATACAGCAAGAATTTGAAATTATATTAAAAATAAATAGAAAGACAAAAAAGAAAATAAGAGAGAGAGAGAGAGGGAGAGAGAGAGATAGCAAGAAAGAGAAAATAAGAAAATGGAAGAAAAGCTATGAACAAATTATTCGTGTATTTGTGCTTGAAAAAAATTCGGAGAAAATTCAAGCTTCAAGCTCGGATGATGACGAATGTTCAAGATGCTAGAAATTAATAAAAGTTTTTTGGCACATTGACCGATGAATTGATCTTCGTTCTTCTTGAAGAAGCGATATTGACGAAGAGGCAAAAGTGAAGAAAAGTATAGTTGATGTGCTTCGATTCATCAAGCATAGGTATACTATGTAACATAATACCTGATCCCGATATAACGCTTGACAAGATGAAATACATAGTTACATTTTATTCGTTAAAAAGCAACGAATATTTTATTTTTTAGTTTTCGTTTTTTTTACGAATCGAAGCACTAGAGAGACAAGGATATAAATACCAGCGTACGTACGACAATTGAGCAATTCAAATGGACAACATTTTCGATGTCTCTTCGACGGGCAAGATAAACGAGATTTTTTGTTAATTAATTTTAAATTAATAATAATATAATTATAAAAGAAGGACATATGTTACAAGTTTGCAGTATGTTTGCACATATGCTTTTCTCGAACATTTATCTATTTGTCAACTAACCATAAGTTTACAATAGCAATTAGAATGTTTTAGAAAAGTGCTTGTAGCTCGTTAATCTTTCGTGCCCGTAGAAATGGACACCAATCGGTCCGTCGTCGATCGTGCAAGAAGAGCAACAGATACTTTTGTTCGTTCTGTTCGTATAAATAGTTACACGATCACTCGGTCGCAGTTGTTGCAACGGACGAGCGACTGGTCTCGACGTTGTTGATCCTCGTTGTTTGATATTCGTGGATATTCATGGCTATTCGGGGTTGTGGCTCCGCCACCTCCACCGCCACCGCCACCAAGGGCGTGAAATAGAGGCGTGGGTGATTTAGGCGAAGTGGCCCTTCCGCCAATCGCGTGGCTCACCGACGAGTAAAACTCTGTCCTTGAAGATACTACGGACATGGAATTAGAGAAAAAATATAATGCCGTCACTAACTCCAACTAAATGATAATCTGATGATGATGATCTATTTCATCGTCTTTTGACACCAATCTTCTCCTATATACATTATCTGTGTATGAGTAAATTATGATATTGTGCAGAAATAATTATGAGATAGAGTAAAAAATAAATTAGTCAACCGTCATAATTATCAAAGCTAATGTAAATCGGTGCATATGTGTAAATGTGTCCTTTGTGGATTCGAACCGAGTAGAGAAGAACTCGAGTATCTGATATTTTTTTCCTATGAAGAAAAGAAAGAAAGAAAGACAGAGAAAAACGGCCTCCTCCACTTTAATCAGACATTGCGTTCGTCATCGCTCCTTTCTCGTCCATAAAGATGATCATTGTCTTCTGTAAAGAGAGACTGTTTCGCTCTCGAAATGGGAGGGAGGGCGCCAAGAAAGAGAGAGGAGTCGGACCTCCGGACCTTGCGTAGAACTTACACGATGAGCCTCTCGCACTCGGCACAGATGTTCTGTCCTGGTGGAAGGCTCGATTGGGGCGTCGATGGAGGTTGAGTTTTCGTTTCCGGTGCCGACACTGGCCTCAGTCCAGCCAAGGCAGGCGACGATGGCGTTATCACGCCGCTCGTACCACTTGGTTCAGCTATTTTTTTAAACAAGTTATCGTTTCCGCATGCAGATACATTCCCCCCAATGACCATTTTATATTTTTTTTTCTTCGACAACAACAATACAATAAAAATCCACTGGAGATCGATGCTTAATTCTCACATTTTATATTGTCTTTTAATTTCAATTAAGAAGAGCTTATAGCTAATATAGCTTCGTTCTCCAGTGATTTTTTGTATGCAATTTTATATACACATATAAAGCGAAGTTATGACAAATTTTCAATAGGTATTTTGATCGTTAATAATCGGCTAACCTGGCTCCGGTGTTTTCGGTTCTTTATCAGCTTCTTGTACCATCTTAAATACCTCGCTGTTTTCCGCATTGTAATTTTTCTCGTTCTTTTTGAAATTAACCCTGCAAATGTCAAGGATTATAATAAATGTGACTATTAAGTACGAAGATCTTCTGTTAAAAAGAAGAAACTTTTTTATTTTACCCAAGGACACCACCGGCGAGAACCTCGGCCTGTGCGGATAAAGTCTCCGCGATGGTTTCTTCGCTGTAAATTCCTACCGGACTGTTGTACTGTTTGTTTACGATAGATTTTATTGGACCCTCGCTCGTACCATTCAACTGGAATGCAAAGTAGACAATTTGTAGACTCGATCTACAAATTTCTTTTCAATAGATCGAACATTTGTTCATTTCTTTTTATCTATCTAGCGAGAACTTGAAAACAAAGTTCATTATTATTATTATTATGATTACTTTATATACATATGTCGTATAGGTGGATATACATACGAATGGTTTAGGACTGAAATTATGTCCACTTCCGATAAGTGGTGCATCCTGTTTCTTTGCAGCAAGAGATGTCTTCGTGACCGGGGTAATGTTACCAGCTGATACAGCAGGCGTCGGTGATGGAAGCGTAGACGATACCGGCGTCACGCTTGGTTTCCAAGTACTGCCTCCTCTACATGAAACGATTAACGCCGCTTCACAAGTTTTTATCCAAACGAACAAAGAAATTGAGAAGAACAAAAGATAATCCTTCTTCTTACCTTTGCACGGTTATCTCAAAATTGTTTCCAGCTCTGACGATGACATCTTGAGCGTCCTTGTGCCTCAGATTGTACATTTCCGTGCTGTTGACCTTAATGACGGCATCTCCGGCTCTGAGACCCGCTGCTTCGGCCGGTGACCCGCCATTGACCTGCAACGAGTTCAATTTCTTAAACATATTTTTGTGTCTTGACAAAAAAAGAAAAAGAAACCCGTGTCATAATAATTTTTATCTTTCGGTCAGTGACACAGATGAAAAGATAGTTCTTAGTAATTTGATCGTTTCATTTGAAATTCGTAAGGGTTAACGATCCCTCCTTTGATTTAAAAAAAAAAATCCCGTGAAGGATCGAGGTGCGGATATGTCGTACCGTCGACGACGACGACGTCGTCGTCGTCGTCGGTTCGCTCCGCGTCTATTTTTACGTGCCCACGCCGACGTAAGTCTTCTTTTTCTCTTTTGGTTCTCTTCCTTCTTACCCTTCGTCGTCATTTCGTCTTCTTACTCCAGACTTCCAGCCACTATATTTAAGTGCACGCGCGTCATTACGCTTCGCATCTCGGACACTGTGCGTCCATTCACGTGAAGACGACCGCAGGAGTAAAGAGGATGGAAATCTAGAGAAAGACCGAACGAACAAAAAAAATCTCTCCCTCTCTCTCTCTCTCTCTTTCTCTCTTTTTGAGATCATTGACTTCGAGAGTTCGAGTTCGACTTAATAGACTCGATACTTAGAATTCCTAAGCAAACAAGCGACTAGTCTCGAATAAATTAAATTCATTTTATTGTATATCCACACCAACTCTATCACTTTCTTTCTCTTTCTACCTCTCGTACAATGAATTTTCTTATCATAGGTGATCTTTTTACTGATCTCGATCGATCATTTTTAATTCATTCCTTCTTAAGACTTTCATTTAAATCGATAGCTATGAATTGATACTCGTGTGCACGTTCAAAATTATTTACAGAAGTCATAGAAAATTCATATGAAAATATAAATATGTATGGGAGATACGTATAAGTTTAATCGACGACGACACCTTTCGATCTTGGAAAGGTGTGAGAATGATTCATTGGACCGGGACGCAAATGATGAACGGATTTTCGTAATTTTATTCGCTGCCAATCTATCGAATACAATTATAAATGTGATAGTAAGACTTCGAACTATTGCCGAACGTAAAAGTCTATTTATAAGGAATGACTAACTATTAATTAACTGATTTTCGACATGAATTATTAATAACTAGGATGGAGATATATATCGGTAACGGTTTGATTTATATTTAGAATGTTTCGAAATACTGCCACGATCTGATTTCATTTAACAATAAGTAAAATGAAAGAAGAGTAAGATAGAATTTCGATATATATATATTCGTGTTCGAAGAATAATAATTGATTAAAACACGTGGCATAAGAAACATAAGATAGATGAAACAAAATAAGAGACCATAATTCAAAGTTTAGTTAACAAATGTGCTTTCTATTTGACTCGAACCACCCCCTTCCGCACCCGACAACGGGAGTTCGGTTGGTATCGAAAATAATGAATGTTTCTCTATCCAATAGCAGAGAAGAAAATCGAAAGCGTTTCTCTCGAGAGAACCCGCCTTTTCTATAAATACGAGACTAATTTATCGACGTTATTTTTATTGCAATTCCAAGACGAATCCACACACACACACAAGCCGCATTTGGTCCAGCCGATGTAAAACAGAAAGACCTTCGAAGTTGTTGCTGCTACCGTTACCACTGTTCCTGCAAGATAGACTCGATATTTTTTTATGTTCGTCGCGACGAAGGAACGCGGAATGTAGGTCGATTCGTAGCACAACTGAAGAAAGGAGAGAGAGAGAAAGAGAAAGAGATAGGCCTTTCCTAAACTCGATCATTTTTCGAGTACCCAGTCCGATAACAAACGATTACGCGATCTTATGCGTCATGCATTCAATTTTTGTTTGGTGTTCTCTGTTCGTAAACCGTGAAATATAAGAGAAGTTCATTTTTCTACATCCTCGAACATTCCACTTATTTCATTCATGAAAAATTCATACTTCTTTACGAAACGATATTATTTTTACCGAAACATCTCGAAGGAAAATTGGAACGGCGAATAAAGTTGTTGTTTCATTTCGCGGATGAGATACTTTACTTACGTATTCCTGTAAATAGATTCACGAAATTGCGTCATTGGTGTCACAGACGAGATTTGCCAAAACTTACGTGCATCGTTATTACGTATTAATGATATTTTTTGTGTCCTACCTCCCCCATTTATTTTTACGTATGCAATTGCTATACATCCCTCCTTTTTTTTTCTTTTTCTTATTCTATACATCGTCTTACAGATTCGTGCGATTTCACAGTCACGTCGTAAGATAATTTCGAAGTGGGTAGACACGTCGATTATATTCTCGTCGTCGGTTTGCTCACTTCGTGTCGCATTAACCGATCAACTTGAGCCAATTTGTGTACAATGTATGGATGGCATAAGACATTATGCGTGGCTCCGTCGTTCTTTCCCTCCTGTATTCAATTCGACAAAGTTAAAAGAGAAATTTTATCCATGTAACAGCTTGACGTCTCTGTTTGTTCGAGGTCATCGACACCAGAAGATTTTTAGGGACGATAGGTAAGATGTAGTTCAAAGTGTCGACGAACTATACACGAGAAATGATGATGATGATGATGATGATGAGGACTATGTCGAAGTGTTGTTCATAGGTCCTAAAGAAAAGTAGTAGACGTAGGACGTTACGCGTAAGTCAGGGTTAAACCTGCTGGTAGGCACCGTGAAAGCCTCTCTCTAAAAATATGCTTGGACCGGTCTAAAAATAGAACTCGAATACGTATGCCGGATATACGAACATACATATGTATGTATGTGTGTGTGTGTGTGGACGAGAGGATAAGAGAGCAAAAGAATGCATCACGAGCATTAACGCGCGCACGTGTATCGAAAGTAGAAATCGTATGTTACGAATTTTCATTTAGACTAATTTTCTTCCACCAATTTTCCTCGACAATAACACAAAATCAAAAGAACCGAGGAAAATAGTAATTACAATTAGAGAAATAGGTTGGTAAAACGTCGCAGACACTGTGGATGCAACGGGTGGATGCACTTGAGTACAGTCAAACCAAGAGAAGGAAAGAATTCACCAAGGTGTACGAGGTACGCATTCCAATGGGCGGGTTATCAGAGACGGATCCATCCCACCTTCTCCATGCTGGAATGCATCTCTGTCCTTTTTTCTCTATCTCTTTCTTCGAGGCTTTAAGGTCCGTTCATACGGACTATGCTACTCTCAAAAACACTCGGATGCATGCATGCATCCCACACACATGTTTATGAAAAAAAAAGTGAAAGCGTTTTTACGATCCCATTACGATGGATGTGGAAATCCATATATATATATATATATATATATGTGTGTGTGTGTGTGTGTGTGCGCGACCGTAACGCTAATTACGTGCTTTCGATAATTTCTTTAATGTTATCCTCCCTTTTTTCTCGCCTTCTCGAAGAAATTATTAATTAGAAAGAGAAAAATGTAAATATCGTTCCCACAGCTAATAAAATTCTGTCCTTTAGTTGGTTACTTTACAGTCGGAGAATTTTACGATGATTTGTAGAGCAGAACGGAATCTGACACTAATGAGAGAGCTGCAAGGGAGGCCCTCCTCGTACTCGTTGCCATCGTTTTGTAACACCCAAGGACTCATTAATATTTTCAAAGTCATTATTAAAAGGTACTTAAGATAGCTTCGACGTTTCATATAATCAACAGACGAGAAAGCATTTTTTTTATTTTCGATAAGATATACAACCTACGTTCGATCGCTTTTTAAAGATCCAAGTATTCTATTTGTAAGAATTACAAGGAAGTTACAATGTTATCTTAATCTTGTTTAGATGTAAAACCCCAAAGTCGAACATATCAAGATGGACTTCCTGTTTTAATGAAAATTTTAATGGCTACCGCTTCCTCGACGTGATCTCCGAGACAGAAGAAGAAATAGACAATGACGTCAGGTCAAAATTATCGGTCTACGTCTGACCAAGTCTTATCTTTTCAAACAAACCGCACACCGTTCGTTCGTTCTTTCATTCGTTCGTTCGTTCGTGCTACGGACTACAATAATATACACGTTCGAGTATCTTGCCTATGTATTTTATCCTTCGTAAATACATATACGTGCTCTAACACAAATATCATGGAAGAATCGCTTTACATGGGACTGCATTGAACACCGATGATGTTGCTTCGAAAGAATGTTCAATGCTACTTTCAAAAATCAATTTATTTTTACTTGACCAATGTTAAATTTTACAACAAATCGACTCTCCTTTTTTCCTTGACTTCTTTCATTATTCTTATTCTTTTATTTTTTTTTTTAACAAGAAAATCAGCGTAATTCAGTTTCTACCGATTGGAATGACGATACGATATTGTACGTGAATTTCTTCGTGCATGTAATTACGTACATATATGTACATATATCAAACAGTACATAAGTTGGTTATTCATTCCCACCATTGGAAGACGAGAGAGAGAGAGAGAGAGAGAGAGATGGAAAAATTTCGAAATATTTACTCTCCAATTATGAGTTAACAAAACTTCATTTACCTATCGTTAAGTGCTCCTTCTTAGCAAAGTGAATATTATTTTTTGTCATCCTTTTTAGAAAATCAATAAAATGGAATAAGGATCGTTAGAAAATTAGAACAATGAAGATTTGAAATACAACGTTTTTGTTCGTTGTTTCGCTAGCTTTAATTTGAACTACATATTATTTTGCTATACTTTTTCAAAGC
This sequence comes from Polistes dominula, assembly GCF_049000335.1. NCBI lineage: Eukaryota > Metazoa > Arthropoda > Insecta > Hymenoptera > Vespidae > Polistes > Polistes dominula. The sequence goes on from NW_028300899.1 coordinate 7,176,426, forward strand.
TTTGGAAAAGCGTTTTCAAAGCGTCGTTATTCTGATCTAATAGCGACAACGTAATCATGATCCAACTCTCGGCAAACAAACGAGACAGAAGAACGATACCTGCTCCCTCGTCTTTTGGCAAATTTCCCACAAATCTTTCTCTTTTTTCTTTCACTCCCTCTCTCATTCCCGAAATCGAATCGGCATTTACGACGGACTGCTCCTAAATCCTATCCTCGTAAAACGAGATAAAATTTCACCGACGATTCGTTCCAAATATATTTTTTTTTCTTTTTCTTTCTTTTTGATCGATCTTGATATATCTCTCCCGATTTCTGTTTCAGCTTTATATTTATAATTAAAAAAAAATAGAAAATAAAATAAAAGATCCCGGAAGAAAATAAGGATGTAAATTGTCACACGTGTGTCACTGAAAAAAAAAGAAAATAAATTTAAAAAAAGAATCATAAATATTGGTAGAAGAGAATAATTTCACTAGGATACTAGCTTGTATCTCACGTAGATAAAAGAAAATAAAAGAAGACGGACAAGTGGGTGGTTGGGATGGGTTAGGTTGGGTTGGTAAGATCAGGAAAAAGTCGAGGAGACTTTAGAAGACACGCGGTGAGAAATAAAAGCTGATATTTTTATATCCACGAGAGAGCTAAGCTCGGTGGCGTCCGGCAGCGGGCCTCGGCCTCTATTAATATCCACACGGACCGGGCTTCCTCTCAGCCTCCACAACCTCATCCTCTCTCACTCTCGTTCTTTGTCGCGAGCTAAGAGAGAAAAAGAGAGAGAAACAGGGAGAACTACTGAACCACTAAAACACAAAAAAAAAGTCAACAACAAATTGTAGCGAGATTGAATATCAATCTTTTATTAGGAAAAATTCCAAACAGAATTGTTCCTCAAAAAATATTTTTTCATAAATCCGATGAACAGCTGAAGAATTATCAAGGTTTTTACAAAATTTGTACTTATTATTACTAAAGTAATCATACGAAGATAGATTGTACGAATCATCGATCGTAATACACGTGTGCATGCTTATCAAAGTTATCGTAATCGATAAAAAAAAAATGAAAAATATGAGAAAGGAGAGGAAGAAAAAGGTTGTGATAAAATAGTAATTGAAATATTTAAGATATAAGGGTGAACTAATCGATGGTAGAAATGATTCACTAAACATCTTGATCGACTCATGCATTTTCGTACCGTGTGCAGAAAGAGCAGCCTCTCGTAATCCTCGACGTATTACGCGCAACGTTTTCCCTCTCTAGGAGGTTCGAGCCAAAACACCCACGTTTTACAAACTTCTCTCCATCTCACTTTTTTTTTACTTCTTCCTTCTTTCTCTCTATTCGAGTTTGTGCTATGCATTGAAGAGATTTTTCAACGCTCTAAACCAAACATCACCTGACCCGTAACAGCCGCCAAGTCTCCGATTCACGGTCGAATATTTCTTTCTTCTATTAAAACGTCACCCGAAAATCCGACACACGAAATATTTTCGCAAAATGCTACCAAAACATTTCGCGAATCCCCTTGTCATTCTAGTTGATAGATAAGTAATTAGTGTGGACAAAAATCAAACGTTTATTCTTTTGTTTAAATTAACGACCAGAAAATGTAACAATAATGTCGAATAATAAAATAAATATACTCAGATGAAATGAATGTAAAAATAAACTTATAAATTTTCAAAGATTATTCCTCCCCAAACGTTGGTCTTGCTTTACCAAGAAACATCTAAAAAAAACATCTGCTCGTTCTTCGATTTTCTACGATTTCCACAAATAACGAGAAACTATTGGAGCCCATTTCGGGGTTCTCGATAGCCCGTTGACATTCTCGAGAAAACTTGAATTTGCTTACTGAAAGAAACATTTATTCGATGCTATATGCAGAAATGACAAGCGGATTCCATGATGTCTTAGAAAGAAAGAGAGAGAAAAGAGAGACGAGAAATCCGAGTACGATCCGAAATAAATTCATGCTCTCGTCTAGAAACGTGTTGTTCTTTTCTTCCTTTTGTATCGATGAGCGAATCGACGCAAATGTGCAAGTACCCGGAGCATCTTTCGATCGTTCGTTGATATTTCTACGAGTTTCTTTCTTTGATATATTTCTCTCAATGAACAACAACATCAACGAAAAATAATCAAATAATAATATGCTCATGAATAAAAGAAGAATAATTTATTACAAAGGAACATATAGTAGCTAAAATTAAGGATGAAAATGTTTGAATAATAAGACACGCGCGTCTTAGGACCCAAAGTGTCCATAGGTGTGCGAATTGTGTCTTTTTAAGGATATTTCTTTTTTACAAAGAAAAAGAAAAGTGCAATGTTAACTAGGCTGAGTAATATAAACGCGATATTTGCGTTAAACCACCCACGTGTTGGCAGTTTACCAGCTGTTACCACATTCGTGTATTAACCTTTATCGGAAGGAACTCTCGTTTAACAGATTCAATTCTTTAACGTTTACTCTGATTCTCTTTTCGTATTGTAGATCATAAGAAGAAAAATTCTATCTTGTTATCTTATCTGAAATTTTCGATTTTCCTCTTGGCACGAAGCAGGAAGAACGTAAGCTTGTTTTCTCTCTCCAACGAATTTGAGTATTTAAACTTGGCGCCATTTCTTATTCACGCACACACCTCTATCTCTCTTTCTCTTTCTTCTTCATTGCGTAATTTTGATCCAAGAGAGACGAAAGCTGTGTGTAATGTCAAGTGCGCTTCTCTTGAACGAAATTCTTCCTGATCTCTAATCATTCTACGAGCTAGTAAGAATGTCTTTGAGGATAAAAACTAAACGCGCGTAAGATAATTTATATTGAATTTAGAACTCTCGTTGTCAAGCACAACCGGTACGGAAATATCGTATCATATTTGTTTTTTTTTAAATGTTAATTGAAAACAGTAACGTTAGAGAAGCAACGTTATCAAATGAACGAGGCCATAATCGAACGATAGAATTAGTAACGAGTTCTTCCTCGATGTGCGATAATGTTTATTCTAAGCATGTGCATCGTCCCCAAACGAAATATCGCATAACACGCAAGTGAGCGCCCACGTTACGCCAACTGCATCGCGCCTAGCGTAATCGCGGAAACTTGCATTGCAGTTTGGACGAATGAAAAGACTACGAATTCACTTCTATACTATACTATACGAGTTCACTGTAATACAATTTTTACTCTTTTAAGTTATGAACGAACGTGATTTTTATTTTTTTATTTTCCTTGACTCTTTGCGAAAAAAAAGGAAAAAACAAACAACCGGTAAACTAAACATTACGATAAAGTATAAAGGAAAGATAAATTTCCTCTCTCTCTCTCTCTCTCTCTCTTCAGATCTTATCTATTCTAGCTTCGCTACTTCTTTCGCATCTGTTCATATATTTACTCAACTCTAACATAAGTTAATTTATGATTTTGTAGACTTATTAAAACTAAAAAACATGGTCGGTTAGTTTTCCGGCTCTTTTTCATTTTTTCTGTTAAACCGCGAAATTGTGATTAGCTCCGTAAAACTAAACACACTTTTGTTTATCGCTTCGTTTGGCCTTGGATTATTAACGACCGTACACGTAACTTCTGCATTTCGCTAACGATTAGTTTAAAAAAAAAAAAAGGCTATAGGCAAATCGTCTATAGGCAAATAAATAAATTGAATTTGAAAACTGGATTAGAGATATAATTCATTCAATATAAGTATTATATTATTAATCGATAATTCGCGAACAGCATCCGTTTTAGAATGAACGATGTGTTAGACGAGCACCCGTAAACTTCCTTCGCTTGTCAGAGATAAATGTCAAAAGGCGTCTATTAGAACTTCATCTTGGACTCGAAACTAGCTCTCTCTCTTTCTCGGATCGGACACGTGATGATATTATACTAGGGCAGATTGAAATGAGAAAACGTATGCATTTTACAAGCTATTATATTTTCTCGTACGATCGTAACGATTACGTTGAATAGAATCTGCACGAAATTGAAAAATCATTTCTTGCAAAATTGTTTTGACTTAAGAAACGATTATATTTACTTCCGCGAGGAAAGATTATATCTAAATAAGAAAGGTAGAAAGAGGAAGATAAGTAGATAAATAGAGAGATTCGCACGAAGCTGAGCTTCGTCGTCGTCGTCGTCGTCGTCGTCGTCGTCGAGCGGGGCTCGACCCGGCTTGCGAGTTTCGCAAAGGCACCTTCTAGAAATAGAACGCCCAAATAATTTGCCTCGGATTACCAGCGACGCGTCGGTTCCCCTTGCCCTCCCTTCCACCATCTCCCTTACGTTTCCTTACTTTGACGATAAGTTACTTCGACTTTTAAACTCTACTTCCGTCATTTTCTGAATCTTTTATATCATATTTCTTATAATTGATTTCATTCGAAGAAAAAAATATTAACCGGTTAGTTGTTCGTTAAGAATCTCGTAAAGATAAATATCGTTGAATTATTTATTATCTTTTATTCGTATTAATCGATTAGCATTATGTGCAGAGTTTACGAATGAAAAAAAAAAAGGAAAGAAAGAGAACGTTTGCAAAGAGTAATATTCTTCTTGTTCTTCTTTGAGTGGGTGTCTCAAAGGCAAAACCTTACATCGCACTCATATTTCTCTCCTTTCCGAGAAAGCCCGAGGGCGGAATAGACGGCCGTATTTGCGGCATCGTAAAATAAACGGAGCACCGCTAAGAAGAAGGCCAAGTTCGTAACATCGATTACAGATATACGATTGTATAAACGAACACAAAAAATATCCAATGGGTTTTTTCATCTTATACTATCTTATGGTGGACTAAACTAATCCTTAATCGTTGTTCTTGTGTTCAATGAATTTGTACTATTTTAAAGTATAGTTTTCAAGTTCAAATGCGATCATTCGTTCTAGTCTGTCGACTATGATGAGAAGATGATCCTCCTTTCTCAATGGTGAGATTTATTCAACGATCTCGTTCGCGAGATCCATCGATCGATCGATCGATCGATCGATCCATCCATCCCCCTTTCGTCTCGTTGTAACATGGGCCAAAAGCATCTCGTATTACCAACTCGTTTCGTCGCCAAAACACGACGACGGTTGTTGCGACGAGCCGAGCGTTTCGCGCGTACTTGGCAACGATTTCTGCCGATGCGCGTGAAATAATTTGGCGTTAGTTACCACTCTACGTAACTTACGTAATTCCTTCGTCAACTTTACACGGACTTGACTTGACTTAACTTGTGTTATGTTGATGATGATGTAAAGGGTGGGATGACAAAAACAAATCCGACGTTTTAACTCGTGACCATGGCTTTCGATTATTCATACACACATTTAAACGGATAATCCTAATTACATTTTGAACAAACTTGAGACACAAAAACGTGTGTTTTCTTAGTTTCGATTGTTAATGACGAAGATGATTTTGTTGAGAAACTATTTGATATGACTAAAGAGATGTATGCACGCGCGTTGTAAAAAAAAAAGAAAATACGATAAATTTTATATTCAAGAGATTTGAAAAGGATCAGTTAAATCGTGCAGCTCGAGAGATCCTTGATCGAGAATTGAAAAAAACTAGGCGCCAGTCGTGTGTCGCGGTGTCGTTCGACTTTCCACATTCGCGAGGATAATTTTGTCTACAACCGGATTTCCTAAGATACGAATACGAGAGCTTGTTATTATATCTTAGATACGGTAGCTCGAGTAAATGGAAACAACTTGGCGTTAATAGAGCCTTCTACGCACTACAAATTTTCATCGCTTAATCTTCAATTCACCGACACGCCTTCTATCCTAACAAATATATCCAACCGATATCTCGTAAACTCCTTGAATTATACGTATACATTGTTAGAAGAAATAATAATGCGCAAACGTACCTTTTGTACGATCAACGGTGTACCGAAATCCTTGCCACCTTGAAGACGAAATCCCCATGGTGATCCATCGAAGCGGGAAAGTTTGACGCTTATCAGCTGTGCCATATCACTGAACTCGTTTGATCCCTTTTCTCTTAATAACAATAACAACCAAAAAAAAGGTAACTCTCTTCTTCGCCGACAACTACTACGTTATCTTATCCAATTTCAAAATCGAGGTACAATTCCAAAAGGAACAACGAAAAATTCAAATCCTAACGTTCTTAAATAAAAAATCAATTAGAGAACGATTTGACGACGATGACGATTATTATTCTTTTTTTTTCTAATAACGTAGAGGATATCTCGACTATTAAAAAATTATTCACGTAAAGCGAATAATAATATATTCTTCGATCTGTCTGATTGCAGTACGTGCGTGTGTTTGATTAGAAAAAAAAAAGAAACTATTCCTCTTCGTGTAATAACACGTTAACACACCGATGTATCTTTTATATTATTCTTCCTCGATCCTCGTCGATCGACGTTCGGGAGCTTACTGGAGGGAGCAGCGCGCGCTCTTGAAAGAGGAACGGCACAAACGTTCCCGAAGAACGCGCAGGCCGGAGTAAAGGTAGCGGAGGACGGTCACTCGGCCAGCGGGGCCTTACGTGCGATTTCGAATGCTACAATCACGGAGTGGAGGAACGAAGCAGAATACCGTCCAATCCTCGAGGGGGGACAGGGAACCTCTTGTGTGTATATATGTATATATGGATGCTACAACAGAAAGAGATAGAACATCTTCCTCTTCCTCTGCTTTTTCTGCTTCTTCTTCCTTCGACAACGACAACAACAACAACGACAACGACAACAACAACAACGACAACGACGACGACACAACGACGATCCTGCTACTTCGACATTCTCAACATTTTACTTGCTCCTTTTCCTTCGAAAACTTTTTCTTCTTCTTCTTTTCCTTCTTCTCCTTCTTCTTTCCTATCTCCTCCCGTAGCTTCGCAAACAAGAACACTTTTGCCGATCTATGCGACATGCTGCGTTCGCACTTTTATACGTTTATTTTTTTTCCTTCCTTTTATGCGATTTCACGCGAGGTTCGTCAGAAATTATTAATAATAATAATAATAAAATAAAAGAGAAAAATGTAAGTGTCAGGATCGTCGACGTTTCTTCTTGTTAGCCTTTTTTTTCTTCGTTTTTATTCCGTTCGGCATATGAACAACGAAAATGTATGCAAAAGCGAAGTCATATGAATCGACGTTACCGGATACTAGCTTGTGCATGTATCGCATCCGCGACAATAAAAGGAACGTACTTAAATACAGAAACACGTCTGGTATCTTCCCTAGCCATTTGGAAGATCCTACCGCGATATGAGGGTGGACGAGGAACGCCTTAGTCATCGTTCCTTGTCGTCAATGGGTCATCCGGGGTCATGAATGGGATGAACAGCCGTTAAATAAATTCTTCCATGATATCGAACATTTCTTTTATCCTGTTTAACTTGCTTATTGACGTATCATACTTGGCATTGAATTTCCATCAAGTGATGAGATTCTCCGCACCCAAAAAATCTTCAAAAAACTCTGGAAAATAAAAATTATCTTAGTTCAATATTACAAAACGGAAATATACTGTGAATGAACTGAAATTGAATGTTTCTCTTGTATATGATTATCTAACTTCTTTATCAGTTTAAGATGGTCGTTATCTGTAGGGTGAGCTTCTTGAAAGATAGTTGGAAATACAGGGAAGACACGAGACGGATCTGGGGACTGTTAAACTTCATAGGAAGTGAAAGAAAGAGGGAGAGGGAGAGAGACCTGCATCATCCCAGGTGCAAGTTACGGCTAGGTGCTCGACTCGACTGGACGACGACGACGACGACGACGACGACGACGACGACGGCGGTTGAACCGTTGCATGGTTCTCTCTCTCTCTCTTTTCTATTTCTCCTCTTCGTAGCTGCATTCTGCGCCGGTGGCGGTCACGAGGGCGCGAACTAGTTCGTGAATCATGCCTAGAATGCTTTACATAAATTGCTCGGAGCCGACGTCACGCTCACGGAGCGTAAGCACCGGCATCGTCTACTAACTGCTCCACCAGAACAAGAAGAAGAAGAAGAAGAAGAAGAAGAAGAAGAAGAAGAAAGAAAAAAGGAAGAGAAAGAAAAAAAGAAAAAGAAAAGTAAAAGGGGACGAAGCAGGACGGAGCGGACGTTAAGGTAGACGTGACTCAGCGCGGATCATACGCGTTACCACGAAACCAAGTGAAGGAACTTCTCGGTAATCCCGGAAAGGTGAAAGTAAGTACGCAAGACTCATCCAAGGAAGTAGCGGAATCACCTCCGGAAGTGCCTCCGGCATCGAACGGCAAAAGTTTCTTCTTCTACTTCTCCGTTCTCTCACCGACTTCTGATTATTTCGCTGACGTAGCTTCTGTCAGTGCCAACAACGAAATATACGTCATCGGTTAGCCTACTTTTGGAGGACCTCTAACGATTACGTATCTTACTTCCAAATGTTTTCTCTTTTCAAATTTAAGATTAGTTGTTTCTGCTTTACATTTTCACAAGTTTTCTTACGATAATCGACATGATTAAATCTTTTTTATTTAGAAAGGTGTGAAATATCTAATAAGAACAACTCGAACAATCGTTTAAAAGCTTCCGAGTAGATAAGATTAATCAGCGGTTACAATATTGTAAGCAAACCGCGGAATAAGGTCGTTGCTTTTATTCTCTGAATTGGTTAATGAATTTAAATAAAAAATAAAGTAATTAAAAAATACTTTAGACCAATATGGTAAATATCACATTTAAGTTTGTAATTGGTTCCAAGAATCGATGAAACTTTGAATATTATAAACGCTGACTTGTTTTAATTACTTACCGATGTATTTCCTCTTTTATCGTCGGACAACGAAATGTCCCTAAAATAGGTAACGTGATAACGTGTACAAAGTGAATTTTTCTTTTATTAACGTTATACACTTAATCCTTAATCGAATTTTAAACCGAGAAAGCGCTTAAATACGTAATTATGTATTTATGGGTGTATATAAGGGTATGTGTGCAGAACACACGTGCTCTTACACTCGATCGCATTTTTAATCTTATGGTTAACGATCAAATACTTCTACGTATTTATGTAAAATCATTGGATAAATTAACGTTCGATAATTGAAATGATTTTTGATGACATTCTGTCTGGTTGCTTGCCTTCGAAAAATTCTTTCATCGGTTGGTTCTCTCTTGCGACACGACTGCTTTTCATTTCTTTATTTCGATACTCGATGCGACGACGTTCGATGATCTCATTCAAGTTGACGTCTCTTCCATTAGTGACTAATACTTCGAGTACTTCTGTCATCAGCAAGGCTGAACGCCGGTGATCTCTAAAAAAGATATTAAAAAAAGCTTTGCTGTGGTACGTATGCATGTATGCTGATACGTGCAAGAAACTCGCTTGCCTTTCATTAACTAAGAATCGTTTGTCTCAGCAGGCTTCCCGTCATCTGAATTTACATTAAAAACTTACGACTCTCTCAATTATGTCCTCGGCAGCGTTTACTTTGGGAGGCCTCGCAGGTATACCTTTCTTCGGCTCGCGTTCCATCTTATGAATCATCTTATAGACACTTGAGTTCATCAGATGATCGTAGTTTGGTAGATTTGTTTTCTCATATTTCTTAAAGTTTACCCTGCAAGTATAAACGTTTCGAGAATAAATGGAACATTTGGTTAGATGAAATGTACGATTAATCGATAATTAGTAACCTCCATTACCCCAACGCTTTTCCACGAATGACTTCTGCCTGTGATGATAATACTTCGGCTATCATCTCGTCGTTGAAGAAATCATTTGGACATCTCCATCTACGACCGAATGTTAACTCCAATTGTTTAGCCTGGGGCCAAAGATCTTGCGAATGTTTTCTTCCTTTCCTGTACTATAAATTTAATGCACGAATTAGAAAATGTATTAGAAAGAATTCGTCCGATACAGGTGTGTATTTAAATACGAGAACACATAGAGAATACAATCTTTGATTGTAGACGTTCCAAGGTTGCACGTGCCACATGGGAAAAAATATTATTTATTATAAATCTATCTTATAGATTAACCTAAGAAAATCATAAAAATGAAATTCTATTGGAAACGTTAAATACGATACGAAAGGGAGATAGTTCGACAAGAAGAACTGTTTGAACAGTGAACGTGGTATAAAATGCATGGTCAAAAATGTTTGGAAATATTTTCCAAAAACGTTTAACACAAAAAAAATATACATTCCAGTGAAACATAATATCCTCATATCCCTCATTCGTATACCTGCAACTCCTGAATAACTTGATCTTTTGGCGACAGGTTTGGATCTGGTTCAAAACTACCTATAATGGTGCATAAGAAGGTAAAATAACTATAGTTCCTCGTTATTTCAGGTGGACATGCTTCGTTGGTAATAGAAAGGTAATGGTAATTAAGTTTATAAGTTAGAGTTAAAAAATGAAATGCATATTTACCATAAGAAGGTGTTGGACTCGCGGTTCTCGATCTCGACACTCTGGTCTCGTAGGAAACAACGAATTTCTTGACCCTACTACCACCTTCATCATCGCTACTTTTTACAGAAATCGTACCATCCAATTCTCTCGTTTCAATTTCTTCTTCATCATCCTCAGCCGGTTCTATTATCTGTGGTGGTTCTTGCGACATGGCAGTCGATGGTCGTTCAGATCGCACGTCATATTCTTCTTTGGTATTTTCTTTAACGTCTTCCGTTCTAGGTGGTGATTCTTCTTTCCTTTCTCGAGGACATTGGTTTGTAGCGGCGGCTTCCTCTTCTGAAAATACACGAGTTTAGTCAATAATAGAATATGAGTGTATATTTCTGGAAATGTCAATGACAAATTTTTGACAAATTGAAGCTTGAAAGATTCGAAGGTAATTTGGGAACATTATCGTAAAAGCAAGAACCTTCCGAATATACATTTATATTTAAAGATATTCATAAGTAAACAAGACGAAAATAGCATTTGAGAAATATTGAGTCCAAGCCCCACGAAATTCCATTGAACGGGATTTATAAACAGTAAAAATACTTCTAAGCAAAATGCATATTAGATGTATCAACCCATTTCCTCCCAATGACGATCCCGTTTACCGACAAAAATCGCTTAAGATCATTTAATCGTGATCCAGAATGAGTGGTTGGACGATTTGGCAATGGAAGTCGTGTGTGTCGCGAATTGGCTAGTGTTCAGAAATCTCGTTCATCGACTTTGGAATGGAAAGTGAATAAAATCGATCAAGGCTGATTTTCACCTGCCGATCCACGACGACTGCTAACAGTGCTGCCTCCGTTTTGAACGCCGCTCAACTCCATGATCACCCTCAGTTGCTCCGACACGACCCTAAGGTGATTCTCAATCTCGCTGGGTAATTGCTTCAGGGCTAGCAACTGGCTCTGCACGTTCTCCAGTTGTTTTTCGAGGTTTATCTCCGTCCTCACAAGCTCCTTAATCTTCTCCCGATCGACCTTGCTCGCAACTTCAGCCATCTGTCTCTCGATACCAGCAAGAATTGGTTCCTCCCTTCTACTCTGCTTCTCCTCCTCCTTCTCCTCCTCCTCCTCCTTCTGTTTCTGCTCCTGTTCCTTCTCTTTTTCCTCTTTTCTCTCCTCCTCCTTCTCCTCTACCTTCTCTACCTCAATCTCAACAGTTTTCTTCTCCTGAAGATCCTCCAAACGAACGTTCGGATCTTTTCCTTCGATAGTAACTTCTTCGATCTTCTCAGTGGTCACGTCTTGCGTTCTCTCGAGCACTTCCAACTTTGATTCCGGACGCGAATTTGGTGTCTTAGCTCCGCTCGATCTGCCAGTTAAATCCGGAGTCCCTGCCGGGGTCGTTGCCTGAATACAACAATTTCTAGTTTCCAATTTGGAAAAGAACTTTTATCTCGTTGCGTGCAAAAACAAATAGAATTTATGCAAGAGGCAAGAAGATGCATTTTATATTTATATATAAAAAAGAATACAGTGGACACAATTATTATCCCTCTTGCATGTATACTCTATGTGTTAATGGCTAACTTGTATCTTTGATTAATAAATAAAGAACACGGTTACGACACGACTCACAATCTCATTTATTAATTGATCCAGTTGGCAATTAGTATTCGATCTAATTCGAACGATCGAATGCTAATCGGATTACATCTGGAAATGTGCGTTTTTTTGTGAGGTCTGTGCAATGAGCGTTCTATTTGTGTCGGTGTATAGATGTGTGTATATATTTTTAGTAACATCGACGAGAAAAACGCATAGAGACATGCAAAACATAAAGATTATCAAACTGGGAAGACGATGATTTATTTGAAATTGATATATTTCATTATACGGGGTTAAGGGAAACATAAACGCACGTTTCGAGATACATTGATACGTACTACTGTTTTACACTCCTCCTACTTTTACGATTATTTTTTTCGTTCATTTATTCTGAGAAAAAGGACAACTCTTAAATCCTAATCTAAATAAAGTTTCGAAAAGCGAAATGCAAAGGTGTCGATTAAAATGCATTTATAGGAATTCTAATGACAAGTATCTTGTTCCGATCGTCGATGAATGAATGTGCGAAAACATAAATATCGAAAATATATTTTCAAATTAAAACATAAAACAGTCCGATTTTATGTTTCGCCCTAAGACACATTGAAATGAAAATTAAAGTAGATTTTTCTAATAGATCGTCTACTTATACATGTACAACAAAACGACGGACGCACAGGGAATGAAAGTGTAGGCTACGAGTTTGGTAAAATCGACGCCGATGTGATTGGTCAGGCCCTTGTAAAGTACGGTAGGCACGAATGACAACCTTCGACGAGCTTCGTAATCGTTTTGACGATCAAGAATCTTTTGGTCGCACGTCTTGGAGCTATCATCGGAGAAACGAACGCCATTGTCAAGGCCACAGAGTCGAGCGAGTGAACCGAGCCAGCCGGTGGATTCCATGGGGGAGTCGACCTTGACGACCTTGGACGATCTCGATAGTCTCCTGGCACCACGATGAAACACTTCGGCGGAGACGAACTCGCCGGTGGATCGTAAGAACTTGGAAAAGCCTCCTCTTTCCTCTTCGTTCTCAAGGAGCACGTCCTCATCGTTTGCCGGTTCGCAATCGTATGAGATCGAATTCGATAGAGATGCATCAAGGTCGCCGTTCGTTGGCCGACCTTCACGCCAACCAAGGATCTTCGAGGTCGCCTTCTCGGCCAGGTTCCCGAGAATCTCGAGATTACGTATGATCGCACGTTCTCCGTAGTGCGCCCGATCGTACGAACATCTTCTTGAACGAGAAACCTTCGTTGAGAAATCGAGTTGTCCGTCCGACGATCGACGTCTCGTTGATTCGACAAGACCTGTTAACGTCGAAACTAAACAACGCTCCAAGTATCGACCCTTGAGTTTAATCAAACTCGAGCGTCGCCTACCACCACTCACTTTGCCATCTTTCTTCTCCCTGCCAATGGAAAATCTTCCTAAATCTACGGGAATAGAAATTTCCTTGATAAGTTCGATCAATTTTTGTACGTCTTTTGCAAGGACGCGCTCGAAATATCTCGCTCTAGGACAGAGCCTGCGCCGTTTTTGCATCCCCGTAGTGGTCTTCCTTTTCTCAAGGAATTCTCCTCGAAGAGAATTGGCCAGGAGTCGTTCGGCGTATCGTGGCTTACCGAATCTTCTTCTTCTTCCCTTGGTAATATCGTTTCTCTTGGCAAAGAAAAGCTTGAATATCGATTTGAACCAGGTGTCCTCTCGTTCGAGATAGGTCTCGATGTAACGACCCTTTCTTCTTATTATTCCGAACGTCCCGTTGGGAGAAGATTTTCCCAGAATGAGTTCGAGAAGATAGGCTAAAGTGATTCTGTCGGAATTCTTAGGATATCCGAGAAGGGATCTCTCGAAGTAACGAGCTCTCGTGTAAAAACGTTTCGGTTGGATCACTGATCGTCGTATGGTTAGAGAAGGAAGACACGTGGGAGGACGAGGATTAGTAGCAGAAATTTTAATGGATACGAGATCGAGAGTAGTGTCCTCTTCGATGTCTGGGGAGTCGTTAAATTGGATCGAACACGGTAGAGGAGTTTTAAGGAGATCAATCTTGTCCTCGTGAGAGAGGGCTCTCCCAATTTCATTAGACTCTTCGTTAGACTTCTCGAGGGCGTACATGTTTACCTCGAAAGTTGGTTCAGGCGTGTCGAGGCTTCCAGGTGGTATCAGACCCTTCTCCACCAAGCGTGCTATCACGCTTTTCTTCGACTGCTTCTTTATAACTACTCTGTACGGTTCTCCCTCGTCTGGTTCGCGAGGTTTAGCCTTTGGTATTGGTCGATTCGGCTTCTGTAAAAAGGTTGAAACGTGATGACGTTCCTCTATGTCCGGTGGTGGAGCTGTGGCGATGTTTTGAAGCTCCTCCAAGACCTTAGAATCTCTCAAAGCTGTCGCACGTGGCCTCAACTTCTTGAAATTTACCCTGTTGATTAAACCTATCCTATATACAAATCTTTTCAAATTTATCATTGAAAAAAGCACACAATTTACCCTAAAACACCCTTGTCAGGAAGCAATTCTTCCTCCTCGAGAATCAACTGCGCGATCTCCTCGTCAGTGAGATTTTGATTAGGTATAATCTCGCTATTGGCGTCTTTCGGCTTGTCAGGCAATTCCTCAACCTTCTCCGGTGTTGGTAAACGTTCAATCGGTATTTCACGTTGCTCTAATACCGTTTCTTCCGATAATATTCTCTCCGGGAAAACTGGCGGCAAATCTGCTAGCTGTGACAAAATTGAACGTTCCAATTTGACCAAAATTTTTTGGATTTATCTTTTTGTTTAGAAATAAAACAAGAACTTACCGGAATATTATACGGGACAATGTTCTCGTCCGATATACCTTCAAGAGCCTTACGCGAACCTTCTCCCTCTCTGAAATGAAAAGAAAAAAAAAGGTTGATACAAATATCGTGTTTCACGTTATTAAAATCCCATGGGATTTTGACTTACAACTTCCTCTTTAAATATGAACGAGGATCAGACGTTATTAAATTTTGTTTTTTCCTTTTCGTGTGATCCCGAGCGCGAACGAAAAGGTAATGAAGAATCGGCAGAGAGAAGGAGGGAGGGGTAGCGCGAGTGCGGTATGAAAAGCCAGTAATAAAATCGCCAGCGACCAATGATAAACAGATTTCATTCTGGGTCACCTATTTATAACTGGTTGCAATACATTGCCACACGTAGACCCTTGTGTACGCACCGGGATATTCTGGCTACTTTGGATTATATATAAAACCAGAGAGAGAAAGATAGAGAGAGAGTGACAAGCAAGTGTGCACTTTGACTTGTTTTTCCAGACTCGTGGTTGTTCAGAAAACTCCCTTGATTATTGGATTCGAGGTGAAAGAAATGAGCACACATAAAAACACGCGATTATTGTATCGAGATTCGTATCGAGAAAGTGTTGAACTCCTAATGGAAATGCTTACCTTTGTACACCAAGAACGAAATTGTTGCCTGCCAGTTTGAGAGCCTCGTGTGCTTGTCCATGCGTCAAACCGCTGATCGGTTGATCGTTTAATCTTACGACAACATCGCCTACTTTTATGCCCATACATTCTGCAAGACTCTCTTCGTTAACCTGCAAAAGAGAACAGCCAAGAGAAATTTATCGATTCTTGAAAATATGCATTTAAATTTGATTAATTGACGTAAATGTTCTCGAATAGAAAATATATGGGTCGTAGAAGTTCTCGCGAATCGACCATTGCACTTTTAATTAAACGTCAGGAATCGGTGTGAACCGTTCTCATCAAACTTGGCACAACTTTTGGATGACACTACTTTTGGCTCGAAATAACGTCAAATGCCAAAGCCGAGTTCGATCGTCTTTAAAAAAGCGCAGATCGATTTACCTCAAACGTTTGAAATATTTGATCGATGATTAAACAGAAAGGAAAAAAAATTAAAAAAAGATACATACTTTGATGACAGTCAATGGCTGGGGAAAATCGCTCCCACCCGCTAGTCGAAAGCCCCATGCCGTGTTATCGAATTTTGTAAATTTAATGTTAATCGCCATGCTGCTCTACATCTGAAATTACGTTTTATATAAGATTAGTATATATTAGTTGAGTATTATACTAAAGCGTTTGCCCACGTAAACATGGAAACGTTTGACGGAAATGATATGATATCGTTAAAACAAAAATGCACAGCAAATAACTACTCATGCGAAGAGCCCATCATAAGTCCTATTTTTAATCTATTTTTAATCTATTTTTAATCACCCATTTCTTCCTCTCTTCCTGTTTACCAAGATCCAGCGTAGGAGGAATGAGAGAACAAAAATATATAAGAGTAAACAGATCTTCAAATATTTTCACGACATATTTGTGATATCTTTTATCTCTAAATTTATATCAAAATAATTAGTTATCAATCGTTATCGAAAGAAAAATGTATTTTATTTGATTTCTTCTTTTTTAAGTGAAGCATCTCGGTAGTTGCACGCAAAAAGGAAAAATCTTTATCGACCTTTCGTTGGCTGCTGACTCGACCAATTCGTCTTGTGTACGCGGAAATAGACGTAAGCAAGCGCGAATGTAGTCGTCATTAGTATAAGTGAGAGATAAATAAGACACACGGCAATTGTCTATCATTATTCATATTACAACAAAACATTCTCTCTATGTATCTACTATCTAAGCTTACGAATTTATTTTGCATATCCCTTGCAAGTGAGTCTTCTATATAAAGACATTTAAATCACGATCTCATATGTTTATCTCCTATTACACCTTACCCCAAACTCTCACGTGTGTTATTTCGTGTTATCACGTTTAAAACCTACGAGTTTAATTTACATCAACCTGAAGAAAATTATTTTACGTCCCAAGTCAACAGCCTCTTCTTCATCCAACAACGGTTGATTCTTCTTCTCTTTCATTAATTCCAAACGCTATCGTTCGAATTGTTATTCCATTAAAATGAGATGATCCTAAAAGCGCACGATATCTTAAGAATGTTTCACAGTATCCAGAATCAGTGTATCAGTCACGTGAAAAGAGATCCCATCCCTTCCCTTTTACCTTACGTAAGCTTTTTGCGATATTGTCTGTCCACACGTGAGTTATCGTTCTTCCGATATAATTCACGAAAGTATATATGTATATCTGTGTGTGTGTGTGTGTGTGTGTATGTGTGTGAGAGAGAGAAGTAGAAAATGATGAGTACTTGCCAGAAATAAAAGATAAATAGTGCAAGCGAGAGAGAGCACACTGACAAGAATACGTTGATCACTGAATTCAAAGACGACTGAAGTTGCGAGAGCAAAGCGAAGAAAGAAATGAAGCTTTCGTTCGTCCAGTGTAAAGCAACGAAACGCGCAAGTTAACGGAACGGAACGGAACGGAAAGCAAGGAAACGCGCCCGGGCAACGGCCCGGCTTGAGCAGTCCACCGAAACGGTGTCACAAAGAGCTTTGCCAGAAGACTCGATCAACGACGCTCGACTTACAAGACGCAAATACACGGCTTCTCCGTGTCCCTTCTCGTACTTTCCGAATGCTCGATCTATTTACTGATCGATCTATTTCAATTTGAGCCTCGATTTCCGCGACAAGTTACTCTTCGGTAATGCTTCGATAATACTTTACTGTAATCCGGCCCTTCAATTTTTCTTCTTTTTCTTCTTCAGCTTTCTCCAATTTTTCTTCTTCCTCTATCGACTTTGCTTCCTTCTACTTACGCTGAGAATTTCTCTCAAGCGTAAAAGAGACGAGACGAGATACCGTCCTCGTGTCGATTCTAATGAAGGTTCGATCTACTTGCCAGAGTATATTTATCAACGTAGACGAGTAGGTAGGGGTAACTGTGAAAATGTATTTCTAACTGTAGGAGAAAGAGAAGGAGGGATGATGGGTTGTACCTGACTCTTTTTCGACCATTAAAGATTATACTGTGAGATAACAGAACGTACACCACAATCGTGTTCCGTTCACCAGAGGATGTAATCGTATCTTTTTATCGTTACTTTTTCTTTATTTAAATGCGCTTGTTTTTTTCGGAATACACACAACATCATTTTAATACAAAATATACAAGGACATGGTCACAGCCATATATTGCTTGCACAGGACCCCTTTATATGAACCCTGCGGATTTTTGTTTATTTTGTATATTTATTTGTTTCTTTTATTATTATTATTTGACTTAATTGGTATAAGGTACTGAAAAATATATACGTACTTAGCAAAAAGTATCAGTCGCAAGACATTTTCGTTCTTCAACAACGGGAAGAAAAAATACAAAATAAAAAGAAAAAGAACAATTTGTTGTGTTCACATACTTCCAAAAACTTTTCGGCCTCTTGTAACCGACAACGAGACAACGACAACACTTAAAACAAAGAAGACTAGTCCGAATAAGGTAGTCAGAATTCTGCACCATTGCCGATTCCTTTTCGCTTTCGCAATAGCTCGACCCAAACGTTCGGCACGCGTGACATCCAACGTGAAATCCAAATCGCCGACGAATCCCCTCGTATCGCGATGATTCCAGGTACCTTTCGTCGATGGCACGACTATCCCTTCGTTCGAGGAACCACCGTCACTGGACTCCAGCTGCTGAAACATCGCTCTTTACACGTTGGTTACATCGACATTGTACGCGATAACTTGTTATGCGAATAAAATTATTGCAACCGGATAACATCAAGAAGCAAGCAGACTTTGACACCAACTCAATTTCGATAGCAAAAAAGCGTTCACGTTCAACCTACACCTTCTGACTTTATACTACGTGAAAGTTATTGCAAATGGAACCGGTCACATAAAGATAAGAAAACTTGTCCGTTAGAAAAATAAAATGAACATCGTAAAAATATACTATTTTCAATTCATTAACTTTGATCGTCAAACCAATACGAACTCACCATCGTGTATTCTGGTTCACCGGAAACAAGACCATTTCGATTTTGTTTCAAACCACCTAGTCCAACGACGTTGGCCTGTTTACCGCTATCTCCGATATGAACACTGGTACAAGTACTTAACTTCCTTCTAGATTGCTGAATAGATTCTTTAAAGCATTT
This sequence comes from Polistes dominula, assembly GCF_049000335.1. Taxonomy (NCBI): domain Eukaryota; kingdom Metazoa; phylum Arthropoda; class Insecta; order Hymenoptera; family Vespidae; genus Polistes; species Polistes dominula. Next base: position 7,195,444 of record NW_028300899.1, read on the forward strand.
ACAGGTACACAAATCCAATGGTTTTTGACAATGAATCTCCGTAGTGGAAGAAGGAGTCTTCTTATCCAATCGTTGTCTATCATTTTCACGTCTTGACGATTCAATGATTTTATTTGATGGTTCGCAGGTACACCTAGACGTTGACCAAGCCGAATTGTGAAATTTACGGGTGCTACCGTAAACTTTAGAATTAACTGGATTTACCCTCGTCGATGACGAGCTTGAAGAATTTTTCGCACGACTTTGCAACGACGACGAATCCTTTCCCATAGATTGAGACGAATTTTGACTGCTCAGAATAGACGACGTGTTCTTTCCCCCATTCAACCATGCTGGATTGTAACATACGTACTCATAAATACTATTCTTCTTCAAGCTTATACCTTGAGCCACGGTTTTCGAGATATTTTGCAAAATCTCTTCGGGTGTCATCGTCGTTTCACCTTCTATTACGGAGTTCAATGTCCTAGATAATTCTAGAAGAATCTCGCGTGCCGACGTAGCCGTAGCTCGACCGTAATTCCAATCGTAGCACGAGTAAGTATACGTGCAACCACATCCGCAACACGTGTACATTCCTAATAAAAATAAAATAAAAAAAGGAATTCATTTATAAAACATCCAATCGATAATATTTATCCATGTTGAGTGAAACGTATTAACCTCTTGAAGACCTCTGCCACGTACGTTAACATTTCATTTAAATCCCACACTAAATTTATTTCCATTTACGAAACTGTTCAAGAGATAAGAGTATGCAATTTTATATATTGACTACTTTTTAATCAGAAATTAAAACCCAAGTATTTTTTCATCGAATATAAATGACGTTTCATTTATCTGATCTGCCATAAATAAAATGAACAATTTGGCCTTTAAAGAAGTTAAACCAATATCACAAATTACTCACTATCATATTCGGTTTTGCCGTCATCGTGGATACAAAATTCTTGCGGAACATTGGTAAAGACAGACGGCCAAATGGGACGTGGAATTGCTTCGCCTTCGTGTATCACTGCAAGACCTCCTCCGAGCTGATCTTTCATAGATTGCGGAGCTGTTGATCGAAAAATACTCTGGCCAGGTCCAGCAAACGCGTAACAGGAATAGGAACCTGCTGATAAAGGAGGCGAATGGCTCGAGTAGCCTGAACTCGTCGAAGTTCTGCAACATCGTCTTGGATTATTTCGCGTCGTCGTCGTTGTCGTCGTTGTCGTGGATCCAGCTACTAATCTCGATACTTCAGCATCCACCGAATCAGGTTCTACCCTGAAAACAAAGAAAATCTACGAGTTTGAATAGAATTTTTAAAATTTGTGATTTCGTCAGAGTTATGTTAGATTAGACAATAATTTAATTGATTAAAATTCTCACCATTCGACTTCGTGAAGATCGTTTCTAGATAGGGAATAAATGCTATCGGGGTTACAGGCGTACCGATCGTTCGGTAATTGTAGGGATGAAACGACGCCGTCTGGAATGATCCGGTTCCCAGTTGAAACTGTCAAGGCCGTTGCGATTGCGGCACCGGTACGGACTTTCTCGCGTTCGAGCATCCCCTGATACGGTCCAACAGTTTAACCTGAGAGTCAAATGGCTCGTTACAAGAAGGATTAATTATTATTAAACCTGTCGATTTGGTGCGAGGAAAAATTGAGATAAAAGAACGTAAAGACCAACAGACAAAATGTACTATGGTGGAAAGCACTTTACAACAAGGTTTCATTTTTTAAAGATAAATCGATAATCTAGAAAAATGTAAATTTATGAAAATAATAAAAAAAAGGTCTAAAATAAGAAACGTTTAATACTGTTATGAGAAATTGATAATCTTCGCTTACGTCCTTGGAACATTTAGCAGTGAATTTTGCTTCGTAAAATTACGTAAGCTTTCGAATGGTGCCGCGTAATTTACAAGGTCGCCGTTGCGTCCTCCACAAGTTGAATCCTCTATAAAAGAGAATTTCGTGAAAGTCGAGAGATCGTACCCCCGTGGTTCGTGGCCGATAACAATGCTACCGCATGGGTTGGATGCTGGTTCGTCCAGGGCGAGTAACCACCGCGGCATGCTCTTTTAGAACGACCTACCGTCGTTTTGGTAACGCACGGTCCTTCTTCTCTCTTCTGTCATCACCGACATCGGGACATTTTTCTTAATCTTCCTGTCACCTAAAAAAACAACAACTATCTTGGTCGTGGTTGCACGTTCAAACGTTCAACGCAAAGTTCATTGCTTTTGCTGTCTGAAAATAGTTTATAATGTATATTTATAGCTTCGTTAACCGCATAATGATGGTTGTAGAACGATCACGGGTCAGAGTTTTGTGGCTGCTCATAAAAGGCCAGCTGCTGCTGGTTTACGGTGGTGGTGTGTTTTCACCGAAAGACCGTACGATTATTCAACACTGACGCGAACAACTTTTGCGTGGTCGGACTCGTATTTTTCCGAGGAAAAGATAAACGACGCGAGTCTTGCCAAACGATGTAAATCTTAATTACCTATCGAGATTAAATAACGTCTGTCGATCAAATAAAAGATAAATTTGTAATCAAATTTCAATACAAGGGCGCGACGTTCAACACGCTGGGCCTTAAAGTTGTAAAATATTTATGTAAACTCACTCGGCTCTTGTTACAATCAATTATTTTCCTTTCCTTCTGCGTTCTCGTGTATGTACCGAATTATATGCATACGAATAATCGATGTTCTTAGTCACCTTTCATACGAAATACTATTTTTGTCAAGGGAAAAAATAATCAATGAAAAATAGACGATACTGTAAGATTAAAAAAAATAGATAAAATTGAATCTATGAAAAACGGTAGCACAAAATATATCGGTTGATGGTTGCAAACATACAAAATTGTACGCATACTCGAAACTCATGAATGCTATTATTTATGCTCGAGCTGACGCACGATGATTGATTATCGTAAAAGCGTGTATCGCAAAGAGATCGTGGGCCATGTGTCTACGAGAAACGGTAGTACCCATGTGAAAGAACAAACGCTTCTTACAATTAAAAGATCAACGTACGATAATTCATCTCTGACAGAGATCGTTAAGACACTATTTTCTTTATTCTTGATCCAGCACACACTTATATTAAAGATTTGTCATGCAATAAAAAACCTCGCTCGTTATATCCTTGCCTTTATTTTCTCAATCAAAGAGCTTTAGTTTCACAACAATTTTGTCGTTGAAAATAAAAGAGAAAATAAAATGTTCTCAGCGTGATTACTTCCTTTTCGTCAGAACCGTGCGAAAAGAATTTTGTTTGTTTTTTATTTTTTTTTTTTTATAATGCGATCGCTTTAACGACCTCAAAACTTTGAAGAAGAATGAGAAATATCAAACGTTCGCATCGTGACTCGTCGGCAGGTAGAACGCGAGCTACGATTTGTGATCGATGGATCTACAGCTGGATTCCAAAGAGTCTCGCAAGCTCCTACCGGTGTTCTTCACCTCCTTCACCTTATCCTTCTCCTTCCCTTGAGCTCCTCCTTCTCTTTTGTCTTGGCAGCATCGTGGGTGTCGTAATGGCTCACTGTGTACATCCATATGCGTCGTGACACTGCGAGTGAATCGACGAGGGAGATTATCGTATTCTCACCTCGTCGAATCCCCTTCTTCTTCTCACCTTTTCATCCATATAACTAAGACACCTTAACCAATGGCGTAATCGCGAACTAGAGAGAACTCTTGAGTCTATCGTATGTGCTATCTCATTCTCTCTTTCTCTATTTTTATCTATCTCGCTATCTTTATCTATTATCTAGCGTGTGTATTTTGCAAGAGACTTTTGCAAAAGGTGGGAAATATTTATTGCTAACAAGAGATAACACATATTTTGCAATAATTGATTTATACGTCCTCTTTATAAGAAAGAAAGAGAAAGGATTAGATCAATTATATGTGTAATACCTGTATAACACGCAACACGAATAGAAAAGATCTCGCGATTGATTATCTTTGTTCTACATCTTCGACGCAACTTCGACAAGAAAGTCTTCCACAAAAAAGAGAAATAATTAAAGGCTCCGATCAATCGTTAATCACGTAATCAAAGACGACAATTAAATCGAATCGATCGTAATCGAAGAAGAAAGTAAGATTGGCTGTTGTTGTTGTCTTGGTGGCTCTTCGATTAATGTCATCGAATCGAATGAGTCCGAAAGTATTTTTCACCGAAATATTTATCGATCCGGGCAGATGATCCGCAATTCAAGGTTACTTTCACATTCGTCATGTTCACGCAAGAAATTGGACAGTGCGTGCAAGAAGGCACGAGCCCGCTCACGTTACGTTATCCGGGACGTTCCAAATAAGCTGACACGAATACAAAATATCACCTCCTTTTTCTTAATGTTTTACTCTCAAACGAAGGACCACGATAAAGCTCGAACGTGCTTTGCTCGGTATCGTATGGCATGCATACATGCACATGTAAAGTATCGTTGAACGATCGAAGAAATAAACATTGGCACATCATCATTCGACTAAATTGCAAGAGAATTCGAGGGACGAATTACTTTACTTTATCGAAATAGCCAAGACGATGATAACATATTCCTTGAGTATCCTTTAACGAGTTGCTGAGATAGAATATTCCGCGACACCTCTCGTCGTAAATCAAGTTACAGAAAAGTCGCACGATCTCTTGGGATATATGTAAATGCATTTATGGTGAAATTCCAACAACGTAGTAACGTATAATGTGGGTACGTATATATGTTGGTACTTCTCCCATTCTACTCGTGAACAAATCCTTCGTTATTTTTCTCTCTGGGAAATATTTTCTACCCTTCCTCCTAAAGAATATATATATATATATATATATATATATATATATATATATATACGTCGATCCCAGTTGGATTATACGTAGGACTCGTATAACTCCGCTTCTTTTTATCTTCTCGACGACAGAAAATTTTCGACCTCGTAACGCTTTCTTTAATGGCCCAAATAAACACGATCTGAAACGTCGTTCTTCTTCCGTAAATTTCGCTATTTTCGTTAAATTCGCAAATCGATCGAATCGATCACAAATATCTACGTAATCGTACAGTGGTATGATGACGATGGTTATAATTTATAAGTCTAATAGAACGGAACAATGAACGAAAAGTAACATTGCTTACGCCATTTTCTTGGTACTTTTTAATTCGTATAGACGTAAGAAGAAAACAATAGAAGTGTAGGAGTGTAGGTAGTGAAATACTCCAATTAGCTAGTAGCATGAATATCAGCGTGTACGTCGTCACGACGGCCGGCACTCCGCACATTCTGGTACGTCGAACAGCGGGCACTTTCACGTCGGCACCGTCACCGTGTGGCTGGGCCCGCTCCTCGATGTTTACGTATTACACACAGTGCACCCTGGAATGTCGATCGACGTTACAAAAGCCGAATCGAGAGACGATCGAATCCTCGATCGAGATGTTTATCAAAACTCTTGTTACACATTCCTATTATTTCCTGTAACAATTTCTCTCATTTCCATTTAAACTATCCGTGAAATCGCAGAACCCATAACGATATCTCCATCTTCTAGTATGCTTAGTTAGAATCTAGAACATTATCTCATTGTCGTAACACATTCGTAGATATCTTTCAAGGAGTTCCAGTAATGGCATCAAGCTAAGCCAACGCGAGTGTTATTACATCCATGATAATTGTCATTACGAGTGTTATAAAACAACTCTCTCGGTGTCCTTATCTTACGTTACAGAAACTGAACACGCACGATCGAAGGTATCGAGTATCAATATATGTAGGTGCTAAGAAAGTCGTATATAGGAAGATCGGCAGAACGGGTCCACGAAACGCAGTCGCGAAAAATATTTGACTCGGCGGGGACTTTCACTCGAGCGCAAAACAGTACCGTCACGAGAATAAACGTCCCCCTTCTTCTTCGTTGGTCCTTTCATCCTTAACAAGAAAAGAACAGAGAATAATATTCGTATATTCTTTCTCTTCTTCTTGAAATCGAACAAAAGAGAGAATGAGAAAGAGAGAATTCACCTCGGGCTGTTGGCGCGGTCGCTGGACCCAAAAACAATCCACGCGACGACCGCTTTCACGGGCATCGAAAGTTTAAACGTGCGGCTGCTGATTTCTCTAATTGACCGGATGGATCATCGAACCGAAAGATTTCCATTCGAATTTTTTTTCTAATTTATTTTTATTCCTTTTTTACTTACTCTATCTGTCATGTGTGTGTGTGTGTGTCTCTTCAAATTTTATTATAATAACTTTATTACTGACAAATAATCGCACGAAATTCCATAGGTTTTTCAAGCCAATCAACGAAACTATGGAATGTTTTTCTTTTCGGAGAAAGTAGAAAAATAACAATAGCTTAGCAACCTTATAAACGCTAAGAATACACGCGCGTCAGGTTCGAGGTATTGATTACGTCAGTGTAACATAAAGGATAGATCTTCTCTCGTAGTAGTAATAAAACGTTTCTATAATACGAATGAACATGTAATAGCTGCACGTGCTTTCGCTACGTGTTTAGAGAATTAAAACACGTATAGAGTATCGTTTCTGCAGTAACAAACTTTTAACGAATTGATTTTAATTATACGATACGATGATTTTAATTAAACATCTGTATAAATCGTTGTTATAAAAAAATACATAGATCAATCATTTGTTGAATTTTGCCTATTTATTTTCTAAAGTTTTTAATATTGAAAAGTAATTGTTTATTAATTATGTATATTTCTTTCGTGAAATTGAACACCACTGATTAATAGCATTTATAATTATTTTCCATTTCTATTTAAGTGAAACTTGAAAGCGAATTTACAAACGTGATGTGTTCATTGCCGAACATTAATAATTTAAGAAAAATGATGTGATAGTCGAAAGTTTTACTCCTTCCTCGTGTAAATGTATTTTGAATGTATATATCTATGTTTGTATGTATGTAGGAAGAATAAAGACAGTCCAACAGCTATCATTCTCATTCATAATGATTGTAGAAAGTCTTCCGTACGTTGATAGTTGTTAAATTTCACGTCTTCTACGAATGACATCCTTATATCGTTCATGCCGATGGCTAATTCAATCTTAGAAAGTATAAACCGCAAAAATTAAATTTAATTTTTGGCACAAACATACAAACATATATACACAAGAACCGCAAGTGATACTTTAAACTAGACATTGCTAAAATATAAGAAAAATCTTCCAATTATGTCAATTATAATTCGTAAATGAGATACCTCATTGTGCCAACTTTCTATCCTGAAATTAAAATAAACCTAAACGATTATAATATTATTTATTCATACTAACTTCCTGACAATTACTAGAACTATAAATCGATGGTAAATCATACGCGCCACTAAAGAGAAAATTCTTATTTATTATACTAATACTATACACATTTATAAAACAGAAAAGAGGAAACGTAACTTGCATCGTTTTATGGCATGTGACATGCAAGATAAGTTGCAATGATTACATTCGATACACTTCCTCAAAGAAAATACTTTCTTTTAAACGAATTTGACCTGAACTTCAATATATAAGATTGAAATAATATTTCTTATCTATTATGACAGATATTGAAATAATCGATATTGAATGTTAAATAAAATACATCTAGATATAAATAGACAATTTTCTAAAATAGATATGTAATGGATAAAAAAAAGGTCGACGAGTATGAAAATCCGATGAGAAAAGAGATTGAGAAAGATCCAAAGGAGGCACAGAGAGAACGACCCTGACTTTTCGACCCGCAACACGGGAGCTCGAAAGAAGATCCATTGATCGTAAGACACCGTTATAATAATCTTCATCCTTCGACTTTAACATATATAGTAGCTTACTATCTACTCTTCGTAATTTCACAACCCTCGGATGTCATCGTAGCAAAGAAGAAGTTTCTCCAATCTTTCGAAAATGATTTATTCTCTTTCCGGTCTTATCCTTCCAACTCTTCCTCTTATTCTTATCAGTCATGTTTCTTCATCCTAATGTCTTTCACTTTCTCCTTTCTTTCCTTTCTCTTACGTGCGTTTAGATTCATACGAACGACCTTGTGCAATGGGAGGTGCTGTTCATCCGGTGAAATTAAAAGCCGTTATTTCTGATTTAACTTTACGAAATAATGATTATATTAATGAGACTTTTACTCAACTCGATTCGATCAGAACTGAAAGAAAAAGAATCTATCCTACAGTATGTTATGTTAACGTATTTCGGTTTTAACCAGCTAGAAATAGCTTTGAACATTGGGCGATCAAAAGTAAAAAAACGAGAGAACCTGGAAGAAGAAACGGAACGCCAGGCGTTACTTAATACAGGAGAAAAACCTGTCCCATGTTTTACGTAGAAAAACTAAGTTACGGCATACTCTGATATATATATATATAAATGTGTGTGTATCGATAAGTAACATCCATCGTTGTGTCCTCCTAACGATGTCACGCATAAAAAGTTTCGATTTAAGAAATGGGAAACCATTTCCTCTTTCTATCTATCTCGAAGCGTATAACTTATATAAAATAAGAAATAAAATAATAAAACATTATCGAGAGAATTTTTTTTATTATCATTATTATCATATATCATTATCTAGAGAATCTCTAGAATTTAATAAACGAGCTATTCAAAGGTCTGCTCTTCGACTAATGGAGCATCCAAAATATCGAGTGGTTATTCTTAGCATCGAATTCATATAAGACAAAAAAAAGTACATTTTTTGAAATAAATAAAATTAACTGGTTTCTTCGAAGCGACCTTTCCAAGATCTCGAAACACCTTTAAACGTATCTTTCAATGAATTATCCACTACTACCTTTGTAGTAATATCTCCCATTTTAATCTTGCAAATTATCGTGCTCAGCGAACCCTGAATAACGTACGTAAGTAGTAAGCAAGTACGTGTGCAGATTGAACGAAAGGGAGAGTCGTGAGAAAACGAAGGTGCCTTCGGTCTTTCGGTTGGTTGTTCTTACGATTATAACTGAATAAATAGTCATGAGTTCGATTTACACGGTCATTGCTTGCCTACGGAATTATCGACATATCTTTGACTCACATAAATAATGTTAACGTGATATGGGAAAGATATGTTAGAAAAGTAACATTCCTAAGTTTCCATGGAAATGAAACTTTGAAGTTGCCGCGCTCTGATAAAATGAAATCTCGTGAAAAAAATGTGTCTAACTCTATATATTAATTAAACATGAATCATTTCGCACTTTCAACGATCAAATCTAATTTTTTTTAACTTTACTTTATTTTGATAATTACTAAAAGGATAACGTAACATTTTGTTCTTATATCGGTCCCAATTTGTTCCTTCTTCGAAAAATACTTTACGACCGGTTACACTCGATGAAACTGATGCAAGCAATAAACCGGCCAACTACATGTTTTACCATAAATGCATTGCTCTTTCTCTTACACGCAATTAAGAAATTAATCCGTTGTAATCGTGTTTTATTATATTATCATTTTTCTATAATATCATCTCTATTTCGAAATTTTTGAAAAATTAATATTTGAAGAACTAATAGCTTCTACATCGAAGATAACTTTCAATACAATTTTCAAGGATTTAATAACATTTATAAATAAAATATAATAAACCTAAAAGTTGAATAATATTGAATAAAATAATATTGAAAATGTAATACATATGAAATAAGAATCTTTAGGAAAGATCCTATCATTCAACTACCTACCTACGACAAATTCTCTCGATAATCTTTCCTGTATGAAAGAGGATGTTGGCTGCTCGGAAGACGAAAACTTTCACGCGCGTACCAGACGCGTCTGTTAACACTAACAAGATGCTGCACTCGCGATCTCCCAAAAGAAACTGAAAGTTCTGTTTCTTAGTAAAGCGAACCTGGCCCACTAACTGCTCGCGAGTTTACCCGCGACTAGTCGCATGTGCGCGCGACCATTCGCTCCTTCGTTCATTCGTATATACATGAGCCAACCATCTCGCATCGAATGCAATATCTTATAAACTATAATATAATATAATATAATATAATATAATATAATATAATATCATATCATTAACAAGTTAATATATAATTTCAAGATAATCTTGATCACAATGACCAAGATGAAAAATAAACTAGTATTATTTAATTTCAGTAATAAATTCTTTACTTTCTTAAGCATTTCTATAAATAATAATTATTAATGATACTATTTTTTCAATTATAATATCATTCGATTAATTAAGCAAACAAGACTTACTATAAACAGTACTGTAATAGCATTCAAATTTGTAATGTTAGTTTAATAGATATATTATAAACTTATTTTTCTTTACGTATTGCCAGGAGTTTGATTATACTTTCTAACAGATTTTGGTACTTTGGAAGAAGTGGGTACACGAAATTCTTCTGGTGTAATACGACTCGTAAAAGAAAATCTGTTAAATTAAAAGAAATGATGAAAATATGAAAAATATAAGAAACATAAGTGTATATTTGATATTTACCTGTAACTTTGTAGTGGTGTATTTATGGAATTTATTGAACGAGTCGAAGTAGATGCTATAGGACTAATACCTTTAAAATAATTCACCTTTTCTTTTACTTTTTTTATATTATGTTTAAATTTATTGCATTCTTGTATCATATACTCTGTCTTTTGAATAACCTTACAATAATGACTCTTGAGATCATAGTACTTCCTTCTCTTCGAAAAATACGATAATAAATAAGATAATTATTATAATATAAAAAAACTGAATCCACATTTATAGAAATTTAAAAAGAAGAAAAACACTACATACAAGCTCGTAAAAGCGTTCTAAAATAATGCCAAATTGTGTGTTCTGTAAATTTGTTGCTGTTCTCAATGATCCTAAAGTTTCATTCAATGGAACAAAATAAGATGCTATTTCTGGTGGCAATGGTTCTTTTAAAGATAAAGAAGCAGGTTTTTGGAAACCACAGACTATACACTGTCTTGCAACTAGGACATAATAAATTTATTTTATAAAACATATTTTTTACGTTTATCATTAAGAAATTTGAGTGATTACCTTCTTTTATGCAATTATCACAAAATATATGTTTACACTGTGTCAATTTAAACGGCTTAGTTGTACTAAATTTTGTACAGAAACATTTATTACAAATATAATCCATTCTATATCATTAATCAGTTCAAACCGTTCAAATGTTACTGTTCTCCGACTGCGCAAGTGAAAAAAGTGTCATGGCAGCTGCAATCTGATTGGCTAACATTAAAACACATTATTTGAATTTTACAACTTATTCTACTGTTATCTTTTTTTATTTAATGTGTTCTAAAATTGATTAAAGTTATGGATAATCAATATTTATAAGATTTTATTCATTCAATGAAATATATTAATATATGAAATATATTAAATATATGAAAAATACTTACTACTATGGTATGTTTCCATAGATAGATATTCTATCTAATAAGTATTTTATAATAAGCGCTAATAATAAAAATAATCTAGTAATATATATTACATTATAATAATACAGTATAATATATATATACTTTATTTTATTTTATACAAAATCACAGTAAAAGTATCGTAGTTCTTTAGCTTTTTCCTAATTGATTTAACTGTAATATAAATTAAATTACAAGAATTTTTGTTAAACGAAACTTTTTACACGCGTGTACTTTAACGAATGTAAAAAGAATTTTAATAAATTATTTAACTATTTAAAAGTAAGAGGAAAAAGATTGTACAATTTGTTGAGACTTTTAACGAAAAAACGCCAATCTGGTTTGAGAACCAGGTAACCGGCCTTGAACATCTAGTAAACCAGCTTGTATATCTGCAATTGATTGAATTGATTTAACTTGTCCACGAGCAGCTACGCTAGGAGGTGATTTGAGTAACCGACGTGCTACTCTGTATATATCTGCGTCCGATACCGCTTCTGTAAAAATAATAAATATAAAATCTATGATAAATTTGTAATCAAATAATTACATAATTACCAATAGCTTTTATAAAATATTCTGGTCTTTTTCTTGAACCAGTTGCTAAGACCTGTCTTCCGATATCTTCGAATACAACAGGTCTCTGTTCTAGATTCATAAGCAACATAGATTGTAATTGCTTCTTCGCTCTCTATAAAAGCAAACGATATTAAAAATATTGAGAAAATAAATTTTATTTCTTCTAATTTACTTATATTAAATCATGTGATTAACTTACTTCAAGTTCACTTTTTGAAATATTGTTGGACATTGAGACCATTTCATGTACAATAACTTCTACCAACTCTCTTATATACGTAGGTGTGGAAGATGCATGAATACAGAAAAGACCAGTATCAATATAAGCGTGATTATATGCCGTTGCACTGTATAACCAATGATACCTAAAACATGGTTTTATTGATTAATTATATTTTTTTTCACATCAAATAGATATGATTCAAATTTATCTTCTATTACCTGTTAAGAACATTGGTATACAAACGTGTATACATGCCCTTTCCAGGACCACCAGCACTAAAACTTCCACCACCTCCCATCATCATATTTAAAACGCACATTGCAACAAAATCTGGATCTTGATGTGAACAACCTTCTAAGCCTATTATTACATGTGATAGTTCTGGTAAACCGCTTGGCCCTGCATATACTGGTACAGTACACTCTTCCTATTTATATAATTGTATATATAAAACAATGTTATTAAATCCTTAATTTAATTAAAAACAATATTACAAATTTAATAAAAATTTACCAATTTAAATCCACCTGTGTATTGTGCAATAGATTTATCAACCAACAATTCATTTTTATCTGACGAAACAATATTTTCTTCTTCCCAAATAGGCTTTCGGTCAACAAAGTACCTATAATAAATAAATTGTAAGACTTCAAATACTTGTATTAGTTTGATAAAATCTGATTCAGCTTGAAAAAATAATTCAATTACTTTTCGACTGCTTTAACCAAATCCTTATGATCGATTCCAACACCAGCAACGACCATTCTACTTGGAACATAGTGATTTTTAAGATATTTAAACAAAATATTTCTGTCTATTACTTCTATATTCTCTTCTGAACAAATCTTGGGAAGCCCTAATGTATTATCCCTATAGGCAGCCTATGAATAAAATACAATTTTAGTATTGAATTTAACGAAAAATGTATACTGTTTAATACAAATTTTAATAAAAATGTATACTGTTACTCAATGTTTAATACATGATAACATTACAAATTTTACTTACAGCATGAATCATATCCATCAATATAGGTTCCTGTTCTGGTCTTGTTAACAATGTTTCTATCTCAAAACGAACCGTTTGCCTTGCTGCTAATATCTGTAAAAATAATCCTGTTTAATCTCTACAAACATAACCAATATAAATATGACATATATGTTTAATAAATATACTTCATCATTTGTAATTTTAGGCCTCAGTACAATTTCACCTAAGATATTAGTGACTGTGTCCAAGCCACGACATTCTGCAGATGCAGCATAAATGAATGTATCTCTTGACGCCTGACAATCACATATACCTCCATGTTGTTCCAATGCTAGCATTATTTCATCTTTGCTTCCAAAATGTTTTGTTGACTAAAAAATTATCAAACATCATTACGCTATTCTAATCTAATTATTTTAAATACATATAATTATAGTTCTTACACCAAACGCTAATTTTTCAAGAAAGTGAGAGATTCCGCTAGGGTAGACAACTTCATATCGAGGACCAGAGTCAATAAGAACTAAAAAAATATGTTTATGTTACTTTATTATATTTTATAATCTTTCTATTATGATATACTGATCAATTTTTTATTGTAATATATTATCCATACCACCAATTGTACAAAATTGACCAAAGCGATTTTCAGAAGCAACACGTAATCCATTTGATAAGATCGTGACTTGTGTTGTTTGATTTTCTTCCTTAGCTGTAGAATAAATTGGCTTTGGTAAATTGGGCACTGGTTTTGTCAACGGAGGAAGCGATGTAACTAGTGGTGGTTCTCTTACAGAGGTTGTAAAGTTACGGGTTTGCCAAAGAGTAAAATTATCTATTTGCACAGGACTGAAAAACAAAACAATTTCTATTAATTATTTCATTCATTTTTTTATATAATAAAAACAACATAAATGTTTGAACATAAATAAACATTTCACAAATTCTATTAATTTTTAATTTTTTACGAAATGACTATTGAAATGATAATATTAATTAAAAATAACGTATAAATTATAAGCTATTAGTTTTATTAATTACGATTTATAACTTATAAATTAAAAATTAAATAGAGAGAGCATAAAGGTTAAAACATCAAAATTTATAACAATTGTCAAATGTAATACCATATTAAAATTACCGTTTTTTAAATACAGCAGATAATGAAATTGGTGATAACCTAATCAACATTTTGACTTTATTTGTTAATATAATTTTTTTACTTATTACTATTATTAGAGTTATTATTTATAGTCCAAATTTATAGAAAAAAAACTAGTAGTAACGAAGATATATATAATAAATGGTTTAGTAAGTTTATTCATTGGCATGGAGTTAAAAAATTGTTCTAGTGGAAACTCTATTATGGTAATCACATGTGTAAACAAATCTATTTTTTGAAATCCACTATTCGATATGTTCAGGACAAATTCATTATTAATTAATAAAATGAATAAATAATTTTAATAAACACAAAAAATAAATAATTTCATATGGTCAATATATATTTTAGTACCAACATCTGCCACCAGACGACGAATAAAATTTTACTAAGAATTTACTTACTGTATGACTTTCTATTTACATCGTATAGTCTAGTGCAGTGATGCCAGGACGTCAGATTTTCTCCCACGTGGGAGCCTTCGTGCGCATACGCATGCTGACAGCATTAATGCGCGTGCGCATGTAGATAGACGGTGCGCATACAGCTCGATGGCACTAGTGCGCGTGCGCGGGCAGCTCGACAGTACTAGTACGCGTGCGCATACTGCTCGACAGCATAAGTGCGCATGCGTGAGAACATTCTACATCTGACAGCACTGAGTCTAGTTAGTTACGAACCGTTCAAGAAGGCGGTAGTGAATTAAGAATATCATAATAATAACATCTAATTGCGTAGTTAAAAAGTGTGTGGTTATTATCTGTCAAATTTAATTATATATTGAAAAGATGCATTGCATTTTTTTGTGTCTTTCTATTTTCTTAGTGCTTGCCAATGCAGACTTAGTAAGGTAAGTAAATATTTAATACAATAATTTATAATTACAAAATACGATAAAAGCCGAA
Source organism: Polistes dominula (assembly GCF_049000335.1). Taxonomy (NCBI): domain Eukaryota; kingdom Metazoa; phylum Arthropoda; class Insecta; order Hymenoptera; family Vespidae; genus Polistes; species Polistes dominula. The sequence goes on from NW_028300899.1 coordinate 7,210,731, forward strand.
AAAAACAATAATTAATTAAATATTTTGTTCATTTATTCGAGGATCCCTTTGTATAAGACTCAAACCGTAAGATCTAAACTGAAAGAATACGATACGGAATTGCATAAAGCACATCTTAAATACGGTGATCTCACACCAGAACCATTATCTAATTATCTTGATGCCCAATATTACGGTGTCATTAGCATTGGTTCGCCACCGCAAGATTTTAGTGTGGTTTTCGATACGGGTTCCTCAAATTTATGGGTTCCATCCAAAAAATGCCATCTAACGAATATTGCTTGCCGTAAGTATATAAACATATTATAATGTTTCCATAGTTATTCTATGTTATCAGTAATTATAATAATAGAATTAAATCAGTATTAATCAGCTACGAATAAAAAAGACGCATAATGATGATAAGTAATGTTGAAAGGTTAAAGAACATCTATTATCTTTATTTTCTTCTTTGTATTTGCATTGACTCATGTGATTGATTATATGTAAAATATAAAATTGAATGAGAGAGAGAGAGAGAGATAAAATAATTGTTTAATTATATTTCTTTTACAGTTTTACATCACAAATACGATAGCAGCAAATCATCCACTTATAAACAAAATGGTACTGAGTTTTCAATTCGATATGGCTCGGGTAGTCTTTCTGGATACCTATCTGTTGATAAAGTATCAGTAAGTCAATACTAATATTATTCTAATCCTACTGAAGTATTACAAAAAATGTCTGCATTACTTTATTCCAATAAATTTAATATCGATGAAATTTGATAGATCGCAGGATCAGAAATCAAAGATCAAATGTTTGCTGAAGCTATGAGCGAACCTGGACTTGCCTTTGTCGCTGCTAAATTTGATGGAATATTAGGAATGGCATATTCTAAAATAGCTGTAGATGGTGTAACGCCTCCTTTTTATAATTTGGTTAAACAAGGCATCATACCACAGGCCATTTTTAGTTTCTATTTAAACAGGTATTTTATTTTAATGTCTGGAGTATCGTTTTCTTTATTTTTCGTATACTGTATTTTATTTTATATTTTTCAATCTATTCAGAGATCCTTCGGCACCAGTAGGTGGAGAAATGATATTGGGAGGTTCCGATCCTGATCATTATGAGGGTACTTTTACATATGTTCCTGTTGATCGCAAAGCTTATTGGCAATTTAGAATGGATAGGTATAGTTTATATTATTATTATTATACTATCTAAAAAATATTATATCAATTTTATTGAATTATAGAGTCGAAGTTGGCAGCAGTGTATTTTGTAAAGATGGCTGTGAAGCTATTGCCGACACTGGTACTTCATTAATAGCAGGACCATTAGACGAAGTTAAAGCAATAAATAAAGAAATTGGAGCAACACCAATCATATCAGGAGAAGCAATGGTAAATATTATAGAAATCTTTTTTATTTTCCTACAATTTTTATACAAGTTTTTTTTCTAAACAAAATATTCCAAAAAATGTAACAAATAAATATATTATACTTTTGTTTGAAGGTTGACTGTAACTCTATTGAGCGTTTACCTGTAATCAATTTTGTGCTTGGTGGACGTTCCTTCTCTTTGTTTGGTAAAGACTATGTTTTAAAGGTTAGTAGAAATGTAATTATGTAAATTAAAATAATATGGTATAATATGTTAACAACTTTACTACATAGGTGACGCAATTCGGAAAAACTATTTGTTTGAGTGGATTTATGGGTATTGATATTCCTCCACCAAATGGGCCCTTATGGATTCTTGGTGATGTATTCATTGGACGTTATTATACTGAATTCGATATGGAAAATGATCGTGTAGGGTTCGCAGTTGCTAAGTAAACGCAATTAAAAATATTAATCACATTGGTACATCTTAAAAACAATTAAAACTTTTGATCAAATATAAAAATAATATTAAGATAAAATATGCATACAATTGGATAAAATACATATGAATATTATGTAGTTTATTTATTGGCCATAATTTTATCTTATAACTATCATAATTTTATTAAAAAAAAAAACATATTGCTATTCACTGTAAGTGTATATATATGTATGTACCTATATTTAAACGGAGTACATGTAATAATTATAAAAAAAATTATGAACATTCAAATATACTTTAATTTCTATTAAAATCCATTAAAATTTTCTTATTTTCTACTTCTGTTTCTCATTTTATTTTCAGGTATATTAAATGTGATACACTAAAAGAAATTGTTAATTGTTACAAGAGCTAATCGAAATTTGAGAAAAAAGAATTATTTCAAAATATATCATACAAAAGAATAATAAAGAAAAAATACCTGTTCATCCAGAAAATCGATAACATCATTAATTTTGCATTTGAAACCACTTGTTTTCAACAACTGATACAACCATTTTACATTTAATGGCTCATATTGCAAAATTTTATTATGTAGATCTTTATTAAATTCCATTAATTTCGCAAATGCTTCTTTCATATTAACACAATCATCTAATTTAACGAAATTTTCAATCATATATAAAGATTTTCCCGAAGATTCTATTCTTTTATCATAATTTGAGTCCCTTGAATAATTTTATTATATTATTTTATTTTGTAATAATTTATTATTTTATTAAACACATACCATTTTTTTAATAGAGTTGTACTGCATTCATATTCGGTGTTATTGTCTTCATCCGATGAACTAATATCTGCATTTTGTCTCTTTTTTTGTGATTTTTCATATGCATTATTTATTTTTTGTGTGTTAGTGTTCATTGTTTCACATAAATCAATAGTAGGATGTAACTCATTATAAATATACGTTAATAGTTTAATAGTTTTATTACGACTTTGGTTCTTTAATCCATATTTTTCCATCTCTTTCTAAAAAAAATATAAATATTTACAATTATTAAAAAATATTATAAACTAAATTAATGAAATAACAGTTAACAATCATACATGATGCTCAGGAGTATTCATAATATTATAATTTGGCGGTGAAGTATCATCGTTTTCTGTAATAGTAAATAATTTATTTGTTATAAACAATTTGTTATTATTTTCTTTGTTATTTTGATCATTCTCTTCAGTCATATAATTCATTCGTAAATTTTCTTCAGATTTCCATTTTCTTTTTAATATTTTTTTTCTTGAAATAACGTGCAATGCATTTTTATCTAATAGTACAATATGTTTTATTTTATCATCGATATTAATGTTTGAAAAATTTATATCATTCGACAAATTATAGCGAAATTCCTCATCGGAGTCATGTAAATTTGAACGTACAACAGATATGTTCTCATTTCTGTTGAAATCATTGATATCTTGACTATCTAAGCTCACCTCTGAACTAGAAGATAGAACAATTGAATTTGGAGTTGTTGATTTTAAGGGACTTACATGTTTATTTTTAATATCAGATATTTCAGGAAAAACTACATTCAAAATCTCTGAATAATCATAGTTCCAAAGATCTGTTTCTTGTTCATTAAAATTGTCTTTATCTTGATAGCTATTTTGATTTTTAACAATAGCACAAATTTCTACTTCATTTTCAACTTCATCAGAATTTGATCCAATGGCTTTAGTATTTTTTATTTCATAAATTTCTATTTTAGTCGTATCATTTTTATGTTTTTTCGAAGCAGATAGACATGTAGCATTATCGTTATTATCATCAAGTTTTCTTTTATTTTTTGTATGCACATCTGGATCATCATCTGTATCCATTTTATTACTAGAATTGCATGATGCATTTATAAAAGTACTATTGACCTGTGAATTTAAAGTTTCTTTCTGTAATAAATGTTTATCACTATTATATGTAAAACTACTTTCAATTTCTTTTGTTGATGATAATAAATCTGTATGATTATGTTCAGTAGGTGAAGTACGTGTAAGATCTATTCTAAATTTGTCTGACTGTGGATTTTCATTAGCATCATTCTGCATATTATTTTCAAGAAAAGTCAAGAAACCTGTCTTTTCTTCTTGTTTTGAAGAAATATGATCTTCAATGCCATACCTCTTCTTCACAAATGGATTTCCATTAAATTCAATGAAACTAGCCTGATAGTCTCTCTCAGGATCTGGAGTAAAATCTATTATATCATTTTCTCTTCGGATTTCTTCAATATATGACATTAGATTTCTTGTAGATTTAATTTTTTTTGTTATTATATCTGAAACCTCTTTTAATGGACTATTTCTTGAAATTTGTGTTAATGGTTCATTAAGTACACATTCATCGATAGGAGACCGACTTTTGTTTATTAATAAAGAAAAGTTTTCATTTGTATTCATTTCTGAATTACTTTGAATTGGACTTAACAATATATCAAGGTTTTTATTTAAATTATCCACATTTGTATTATTTACTTGAACATCATCATTCGTATCATTGAATATATCTGGAGACATACTGTTTTCTCTATCCAAATGTGAATCAAATTTGGTATTCTTTTTCGGAGACGTCATAATTGCTTTTAACAGTTCTTCATGCGAGATATCCAGTTGGGAAATATTAGGACTACTTTGATTAACACAATTAACATCTTCATTATTACAAACTTCTTGTATATCAAGATCGTCTAGTTCAAATTCATAATTTTCTGAAGTTTTATCATGCAAAACAGCACATTCATGACGTAAATAAGTAAATAATTCTTTGACTTTATATTTTCTTGCTAAACTTCCTAGCGAAGACATGGCAATCTTGTCAGTCAAAGTAATCGCATACTTTTTAATAATACCACAATAAATAAATTCCAAAAATGCCAAAGCAATGTCATATTTTATGTCGGCCCATTTAATCATTTCTTTAACCGAATAAGTTGTATTATTATTTGGTGTTATATCGAGTAAAATATTAGAACATCGTATATAAAACACCAATTTATGTACCCAAATATGTTTGCCATCATTAACAAATATTATTGTATCACTTGATGAACTATTGTTTAGTGCATTTCCCCAATCAAGTATTAAAGTATTAATAGACGATTGTATGCTAATATTTTCTTTTTCTGTTTTTGAAGATAATTTTACATCCGATTTTGGTGATATATTCGTGCTTTCCTTTTTATTCAAACACAAATCAGATGTTGTTGGCAATAAATCTTTTGATTCTGTCTCATTTGTAATATCGTTATTTTCGATAATCATAGATTGGTGATTATCATTTTCAATTTCCTGTAAATAATATTCCAATATTATACTATTATACTAAAAATAATGTTCATAATTCAATTTTTATTCATATGCATGCCAATCATAGAACACATATGCATGCTAATCATAGAACACATATGCATATATATATATATACCATAAATATTTGTTTTGTACTTGGAACAACATATGGTGATAAACTCATAACGTAGAAATCTTCTTGCTTTTGCTGTAACATTGCTGAATTCCATAATTTACTATCCTGTATATAATATTACAGTACAATGAAAAAAATATATAAATATAAATGTTTACTATACAACGATCCAAAAAATATACTTACAAAATCCAAGCATTTTTTAAGGAGACGGCTTTTCAAATTTTTTTAAAATCTTCACGTTCAGTTTCTTGTTGTTGTTGGCTCTGGTTAAATGTCTGATTATTTACTAAAATTTCAACTAATTTTTCAGTTATTAAACGATCCCTGTCTTCTTTTGTACGAGTTTGTAAAACTGTTACAAAGTTTGATTTTTCTATTAAAAAAAAATATATATAATATGAGTAAATTGATCTTCTAGAAAATTTCTATTTTAAATTTGTAATAGTTATATTATAACATAAAATTACAAGTTAAATATGTACGCTATTTTTAATTTATATTCTATAAATAAGTTATTCGTACTTTTCTTTTGATTTCGACTAGTTTCTATTGGACCTTTGTCCTTAAGCTCCATAATAGAATTTTTTGACGGACATATTTCTACTACAGTCTCTACTTCATTGGATTTTATAGTTTTTTCAACTTCATAGGAACATCCTGCTTTTTCAATTTCATAAGAACATCCTGCTTCTTCAACTTCATAGAAACATCCAGCTTCTTCAACTTCATAGAGGGATTTAGAAAGTACAAGAGCAAGCTCCAGTTGACGATCTTCTGATGGAACCTGTAAAGATATAATTTTGACAATATTTGTTAATATTATAAATGTTTTATTCACAACGTACCTTTCTATTTATAGTAGTCTGTTTTTTATTTTTAAATACGGGTGCAGTAGGTAATCCGAGAGAGGCTCTTTCTGCAGATTGACGTTCTTGTAATTCTATAGCTTGTAATAATTTATTCGTAGAAACATTATTTTTAGATGCACAGGTTTTCATATGAAGTGTTTTGGTATTTGTATCCTTAAAAGATTTAAAACACAATGGACACATGTATAAACTCTTCACGCTATTTGAAAGTGTTTCAGGTTCTTTGTTTTCCATAGACATACTAGATTCTGTTTGCTTAGAAACTTGGAAAATATTTTTGTTTAATTGATTACTAGTACTCGCTTTTGTATTTAAACCTTTATTCGACTTGCTCTTTAACTTTTTATCTTTCTTTTTATTTGTTTCTATTTTGAAGTTGAACTGTTGCAACGTTCTGATTTTTTTTACTTTAGGAGATTTAAAATCCGCTAAACTTGTATTTTCATCCGAAGATGAAGATTGACCAACTTTGCTATTACTTTTAGACATATTTTTATCATATTTCTCCATGTTCATATTGTATTTGTTTTCAAAAGATTCTATTATAATATCTATAAATGAAAAATTATTTGTATTTATAATTTTTTTATTTTTTTTTACATCATTTATTTAATTCGAATATAATTTACATTTTTATTTCAATACATTCAGCTATCATTATCTATGAACAAATTATGTATATTTTATAATATTTACCCGTTTGGCAGCTAAAGTATTTTTTCGGACATATGCCAAAATTGCATATGTGTATAAGAAAAAATGTTAAACACTTTGAAATATGTAATATTATTACAACAATTAAAAATTATATGTTCCGCAAATTTACCGAGCTTCATTGAATACATAAATTTTACTGATTCAGAATAGCATTATTAAACAATCGGCAGTTTTAAGAAAAAAAGAACAGGAGCGCTTTCGTGCGCTTCACATTTTTAAAATAACACAAGAAGAGCGCGTTAGCGCACCTCACAGCCAAACGGTTAAAATAGAGTGATCATCACTCATAAAATATAACAAATTTAATAATTATTTATAAATATTTACTCATAAATATATTTAATAACATCATTCATTAAATAATACATACTATTACCAATCTGTCAAACTGTCTTCAAGTAGGTACTTCTCTATCTATCTGCTGCTGATTCTGCATTTAATGTATTTAATTAATTTTATGCACAGTATAATATAAGTAGATTTTATTTAACTGTATGTGTTAAAATATTTACATGTTCAGCAATTTCTTCCCTTATTTTAAGTCTTTCTCTTAGTTTTTGTTCCAAGCTCCATTCAATACTATCAGGTCCAATAATGGTTTTATTCGGTATAAATCTGAATTTATCTGCTACTCTTTGTAAAACAGGACTTAGAATAGGACTAAAACAATATTCAATTTATTATTATGCATTTAAACGTATAACTAAATTACAATTTTAAATTCAATAGTGATATGTTAAATCTTATTTGCCATGTATATATATATGCAAATATAAATATTATTAAGTATAAGCAATGTTTTAAATGTCATTAAAATTAAATGTAATATGTAATATACGTAATACGCTCACCTCAAACAACAGCCAAATACAAAAAGAAAACCAGAAGAAATAAGAATTGCTTTATTAATATATTTATTGATTGGAGTTCCATAAAATTTACGAGGTTTTCTGTACTCTGTAGATCTTGGATCTTTATTCATTTCCTGGAAAGAATCAAATTTACACTAAATATAATGACCAAATAATTTAAATAAAAGTCATATACTTTTTAACAAATAAAACGTGCGTACTTAGAATTAATAGAAATATAAAGTACCAAACGAATATCTGAAACAGCCTTTTGTTTTTTTCCTAGCGGTGAGATAATGAAATTTTGATAAGAGATTTCTACATTATCATGTGTCGATATTTGCATCGTACACCTAGCGGTTATTCGTTCAACTAAATCTGAAAATTTTGTTCAGGAGTAAATTTATTGAAATGAAAGAATTTAAAAATATTGTAAAATAAGTTTTAATTTTATATTATTAATGTCATTTTACGTTAATTAATTTATATTGCAATTTAATATGAAAATAACATAAACAAAAACCATTATATTCATATATTATTTGTAAATGTTACTATGCGTTTGATAATGTATCAGTAACCTTGAGAACGAAATGTTGCCAATATTCACATATTAAATTGTAATATGTTTATATGAACGAACTGATATAATTATTTTATACAGAAAAAAGATAAATGTTTTGTCGAGGGAAAAATATAAAATATCTGTGACATTCGACATTTAAAGCATTGATCCAACGATATCGGAATATTGTTATCTACGATTACGTACAACTTATGAAGCTATTTTTATCGTAAATAATTTAATCCATAAACAACATTTGTGTTAATTATTTAACATATTTTTATATTTTTTAAATACTATGTTATTGAGAATATTTAAATCTAGAAAGATAGAGAAAAAAAATATCTTAAAATACTAATGCACTAAATGTAGCGATGACGTCATGCCATGACGTCATCGACACGTCAGCGGTGATTTGCTTTTCTACATTATAGCAAAATATATAACTGCAATAAATTATGTTTATACGTTATATATTTATGTTATTCACTTTTGTTTAATATTATTTAATGCGTTCAAATTGCATTTGATTAAATGAACTTGAAAATGTTTCAAATATGTAATAATACATTATAATTGTAAAGTTTATTCAGTCTATGAGAAAATCTATTAAATAATTCTAACAATTATATCATTTACGACAATCGAAAAAAAAACAAATTCTAAGCAATTTTATAACATAATAAATGTAGTTGAGGTTGTAAAAAATAAAAAACAGTAGAAACTCGAAAAGAAAGTAAAACAAAAAAAATATAAAATGCTAAAGAAAAAAAGAAAGAGTTTCATAGGTGCAAAGTGAAATAAGTAGCAAGTGAATAGAAGATTGGTAAAAAAGTGTATAATTGTCTGCCGCGCCTTTCGGTGCTTTTATAAAGAGACGGCGATAGTAGCAGCGTTAGCAGCAGTGGCGGGGGTAGCGGTGGTGACAGTGGCGGGGGCAGCAGTGGCGGCGTGGCAGTGCTACCGATGGTGGGGGTGGTGGGGAGATCGACGGTGAGGGACGTGGATGGTCGCCATTTTGATGGTGACGCGCAGCTCGGGTTCCACCAGTGACGAAGCCACTGGAGTTTTGACGTGGCTGCTACGTACCTGCTTGCTTGCCCACTCCGATTGCAGCAAAGTTGGTGACGAGAAATACGTAACTGGTAAGTACCCAGCTGGAGAATAATAACAAGCGGACATGGACCACTGCGCTAACGGTACACCCGAAATACTCTCGATAGTAGCCGTTAAACGTTTTTATTCGTGAGACTCTCAACGCATGTTGAAGTTTTATGTCTGCTACTATGGAATATGCTGCGAAATATGGCGTCTTAAGAAAGGACGAGAAGAATATCTTCGTTGAACAATGATCTAGGGTTACCCTTGTTGTTTCGACATATTTAATTTTCTCATCTTCAAGGACTCGACTGATCTTTATTAAAACGATGTACACATTAATGAATGGCGGTTCTACAACTTTCATACATCTGCCGCCAAAGCACCTTAAGTGTTTATTGTTCTGATATTATTTTTAGATCTACTTATGTAAATGACGCAGTAGCATACTCAGTTCGTTCTTATTGGCGGGAACTTTTAAAATTTCCCTTATCTCTCCACATTAGTTCTACGGTTTAAATTAATCGTATAAGTTTCTTCAGTTTTCTTTTCTTTCGATTATATTTCCGATCGTATTTATCGATATTGAAAATTGAATTAATCGATTAAATAATCGATATTTTATTATTATTATTACTTATGGTATTATTACATAACATAAAGAATGTAGTTAATTATTATTTTGGATGTGCTGATGTTTTGTTAACTTACAAATTTTCAAATACTTTTTTAAGCTCTTTATGTTCTTTTTTGTCACATAACTTGATTATTATATATCTATTATATGCAGTGAAATTAAATTCATTTTGAATAACTTTGTTTGCTTTTAGTCTATCTTATTAGTATACATAATGCAACGAATGGTAAAAGATAATCTATTTCATTTGATACTAATCATAATTACAGGGCTCCAAGTACCCAGGCTATGGAAAGTATGGTCGAGGAAAATGGATCGGCCGTTGACCCATTATCGCAGGGTTCTCAAAGTGGTGATGCTGCTCCAGCAATTGCAACATCGGTACAGTCTCTCAATAGAACGCCTCAACAACAAACTCATCATCTGGTAGCTTCTACCAGCATTGTGCAACTGACACTACCTTCGTCGGGAGCAACACAGGTATACAGGAGAAACTCCTGTGTATCTATGTCCAATACATTTAACTCTATCTTTTTCTTTTTTTTTCTTTGAATGCATGTATATATTATTTCCTTCATTTTTTATAAACAACTATATTTCTGCGAAATGTTTCACATAGAGATTTTTTCTTTGATATTGCATAATGCTGGTTTTCATTAAAAAATTTATTTATGAGTTGCAAAATATACATTTTCAATGATATTTCTTTATACACTTGTATCTAATTTCTTAAAGAGAAGTTGTAACTAAAATTTCTACTTTCATTTAAAAATATTATAAAATAAAAAAGTTTGGAGCATGTATTTGTTTCCCTTATATTTCTTATTAAATATATAATGTTGTTATTTATTATATCATAATAATATATTTTACAGGTTCAATCAGTTATACAACCCAACCAGCAATCTGTAATCCAGACTGCAACAAACATTCAACCTGTTGCTCTTTCCAAAGGAAATGTTATTCTTGTTAGCAAACCAAATTCAGTCATACAAACTGCTCAAGGCAGTTTACAAACGCTACAGGTATTTCATATTGTTGTTTTACACATGAAATATATTAATACATATTCTAATAATATTTCTATTTCAAATACTTAAAATTTGGATGTTTTTAAGGTTGTCGAAACTGGGAGTGATGATAGTTTTACTGATGAAGAATCTCCTAAAACAAGAAGTAATATTCTCACCAGACGTCCATCGTACAGAAAAATTCTTAATGACCTAGGTGGTGGAGAAATTACTGGTGAGATTATCCTTTTTTTTATAATTGTACGTTTTTATTTATCAAAGATCTTTTTACACTATGTGACATTGATTTAAAGTTGTTTACTGGCTATGATTTCATTTTTTTTTTATAATTATTTAATTGAACAAATTTTATTCGATTATTTAATAGAATCGTAACGAACAATTGTTTAACTATATTTAAATAATGAAAAGAAGTAATTTTTGTTATAATTGTAGAAATACTACTTTGAAAAATTAAATTCATTCAAATGGTAGTTTTTTTTAATATGATTGAAGTTCGAATTGTTCATGAAGATCATCAAAGTGCATGTCAGTTCATACAAATTTCATTGTTAATAGTGAAAGATAATTATATTATAAAATAATGAAACTATAAAATGCAGAAAATTGATAAATGTCATGTGTATGCAAATTAATTGAATAGGTTTAGATATATGATGCTTATGTTAACTTATGTTTCTTCGTTTATCCCCTATGATATCTATAAAAGGATGCCATACCAAAATTACAATGTATACGTTATGAAGTAAGGTTTCCAGATAATCCCAATTTATTTTTTCCCATATATGGATAAATATTTATGTCTAATTTACTTCGTTTTTGGAAGTGCATAAAAACTTTCATTGACCTATGAGTGTGTGTGCTTATTTTATTATGAATAGTAAAGATGTATTTAAATGATGAAGAAGTATTGCATTTGATAATCAGTTTACTTGTCTTTAGTTACGGTGTACAAGTTAGAAGATGACGCATTGATGAAGACGTTTATTAGAATAATTTCTCTTATTAATTTAATAATAATAATAATAATAATAATAATAATAATAATAATAATTGAATTCAACATTAATAAATTACATAATTGTCTGTCCTATTTTACAAATAAAAATGAATGTTTAAGAAGGATAATTATTACTTGTCACCATTAAAATAAGATATATTTATACATGTTTTTTTTTAATTTATTATTACTATTACTATAGTTGAAGTTTCGAAAAAATAAAGATTTGTATTTGATAGAATTCTAATCTTCAGAATCTCTATACTTATGCTATGTGGTTGGTCATCTTTAATCTGTCATATAAATTGACCTGTTTTAATGGTTCACGTATGGTGACATTTAAATAGATAAATTTATTGTTTATTTTGCTGTATATATTTTTATTTTTCACTCTATCTTCTATTTCCTTTTTGTATGAGCTGACGGCACAATAGATTATTAATAAATATATAGATCAGTAACCAGAAAGGAAATAGTTATTAATTGTTATATTCTGAACACTTTATTTTTCATACTATGATTTATATTATATGATTTACATTTTATTACAGTATATATCAATTTATCTATATATAATAAAATTTGCCACCACATACCACGTTACAATTATTGAGTATATTTTTAATTATAATAATTAGTTACTATCATTCATAAAAAATTAAATTTCAATACCCTTTTATTTTTAAAAAAATGTTAATATTCTTCTTGCTCGTATAAGAAGATATAGAAGTGTATGAAAAAAAAAAAATACATTTCACTGTAATGGGAGGGTTCTTCATTCGGTGTTGCAGACGGTCGTTTACCCCCCATAGAATCTTCTTCAGAGTGTGATTCTAATGTGGACAGTGAAGTGTCTTCCCACTCTCTTCATTATCAGACAGGTTGGTTATTTTATCTTCTGCATATTTCTGCTGGCTGTTCTGTGTATCACTATGATCTCTATATGTATTTTATCCACCGTCAAACGTACTTTCTATTATCAAATTGGGATGGTCTTTGACTGATATAGCATAATTACATTAAGTATGCCAATTTAAAATACTATCTCATATCCCTGTGTGCATTGCCTAACATGACATTGTATCCAAATATTCGTTTGGTGTGGCATCCTTGTGTATAGAAATTTTTATCTAAATTAAGTAGTATCAACTTGATATACAAAAAAATAATTGATATAATTTGCTACTATTTAATAATATCTGTAGTTTACATTACAATATCCTCTAGAAGTATACATGACATTATAATCTTTATAGCATAATGAATATGTGAATACATATTTTAATAAAAATACATTTATACATTTGTAATAATACAAGAATAAGCATAGATTGATATATTTTACAGTAATACCTGCTGGCGCGATTCAAATTGCAACACAAGGGGAAGGTGTACCGGGGCTTCATACATTAACTATGAGTAATGCAGCAACGGCGGGTGGAACTATTGTAGAATATACACAGACTCAGGATGCACAATATTTTGTCCCAGGTGTGCTTTACTCATGTTTATTTTTATCTTGTATTTTTCTTTAAATTATCAGTAGCGAAGTTACAATTTCACGCGTATTATATTTAAAATCTAATATAATATTTTCATCTTTTGCTTCTTGCATTATTATTCTATAATAAATCATATTTCTCTCTCTCTCTCTCTCTCTCTGATTTATGCTTTTTTAAAATAAAGTAGTTAGAGTAAGGATTTTTATATCTATAATCGTACAGCCTTCGACACCGTTACAGCTTACTCAGGACATGGTGTAGTTGTTGAAGATGCAGCTAGAAAAAGGGAATTGAGGTTGCTGAAGAATAGGTAAATTAAGTTTTTATTACACATTATATTTATCATTAACATGTTATTAATGAAGACATTTTTTTTCTTTTTGGCAGGCAAGCGGCAAGAGAATGTAGAAGAAAGAAAAAGGAATACATTAAGTGTTTAGAAAATCGTGTAGCAGTTTTAGAAAGCAGAAATCAGACTCTAATTGATGAACTGAAGTCTTTGAAAGAACTGTATCAACAAAAAACTGACTGAGGTTGGTGTTCAATATTGAAACACTATATCAAAATTATTAATTGATTATGGAATCTGTACATGTTTTGTTTGTGTACATTATCCTAAGACATTGTTAGGTAAACGGTGGTGATGTAAATGCATTCGTATGGATAAGCGTTCTGTAACATACTATATTTAAGTGTGAATACAAAGGCTTGTGAGACTTGCTATTACTAAAGCGAGAAGCCAAAGGTATATGAAATGTGGAAGTAGGGAATGTATAGGTAGATATTTGGGAGATCATCATATATATTTTGGATAAAGATGATTATTAAATTCACACCAATTCATGCATGGAGGAGATTAAAAAAAGTGTTAATGTTCAAAGTGTACAATCCTTACAGAGACAGTATGACCATGGTATTTTGACATAAATGGATGTATTATTGTAGCATCACTGCGATCTTCCATATTTGTACATTATAAAATAGTTGATCGCAAGATATTGCAGAGAGAATAATACGATGATTTTATAAATAGACAATTTATGATGATTATGATTTAGTCACTTACACAATTCTTTTCTTTTTTCTTTTGCTAAATATCTTTTGGATGCAAATCCTATAAATATATTTTAATATATATCAAATAGAGATACTGCATTATTTTAAATCCTCATTTGCACTAATTATTTAATTATATAAAGCAATTAATTTAATATTTATAGTAATTATTAAATTTAATACTTATTCGAATGAGTATTCGAAAAAGCTATATTATAGCCTTTTAATTTTTTTTTAAATTATTTTTTTATTGACAATATTATTTTTGACAATTATATATTGCTTTTATTTTTAAAATATTACGATTGATCCATTTTTTATTACATCTTTTTTTTTTTTTTTTAAAGCAAAAAGAAAATAAGAGAGAAATAAATATCCTATAATGCGAAAAAAATTATAGTATGTATTTGAAAGAGTCAGAATCTACCATAAAATTTATTCTGTCTCTTCTTTTTTTTTTCTTCTCCTCCTCTGAAACTACAAGCGGAAAAATACTACTGATTGATATATATGTAAAATATAAATGTAATATAATCTGGAGTGCCTTTACAATTTCTGTGTACACAACAGTATAAATATAAATATATATATAAAATTATTACGTTATAAGAACACAGGATAGAGATAATATTTTTAAATTATGCATTACAAAATACTTTTATGCACTTGACATGTTATAGAAGATTCTGTTAATGTTGGAACTTTTCATTCTGATGTATATTTTCGCATTTTTAAATTAAGGAATACTAGCATGAAATAAATATTTAAATATCAAAATATAATAAATATATCTATTTCGTTAGTAAATAACGATAAAAAAACTTTATCTTCATGTTTCGCGATCTCTCTGTCCAGTACACAATTCTGTATTCGATAATAATTAATCGTTACTTATAATTATTTCAATAATCTGATTTGTGCTATGCAAAAGAGATGATTAAAAAACGATTATAGCAATTTTCAACTTTTCTGAATTGTTATTTGCTGTGAATGCCACAGATCTGTCTTGCTTTGTTACATATTAAACAATCAAATTCTATTTGAATTTTTTTGGAAATTTTTAATATTAATATAATGGCTTTATGAAAAATAATATTAATTTTCTTATAAGTTGGATACATAACAAAAAAGTACAATGTATTAATAGCATCATATAAATGAAAACAAATAGGACTTGTAATATATAAGTTCCATTATTTCTTATGCATTACAAATTTAATTAGAAAAGATATTCTTTATGGATTATTAATTATTATGAATTATTGATAATAATAATACACATGTATAATATATGTATATCTTGGTTGCTGCACCAATATTATAAAATATTGTACATAGATAATATATGTATTTTTACATATCACTGGCCTAAATAATAAAATCTTTAAACCCTACAATAAATATAAAATGAACATTTAAAAAAGATAATCTAATAAATAATATAGAAAAAGTATTTTTAAGAATAATGTGATATTTTATTATTATTACTTGAAAAGAATTTCTGGTATCAGATTTTTAATTAATGTTTCATATAGTTCAAGTAAATAAGTTTATCTGATTAAATAAATTAATTAAGTAAAAGTATAGTTTATATTTTGAGCTTCTACTTGAACAAGTGTTTAAATGTATGCAACCAATAATTTTAAAATAAGAATATTTCTTTGTAGCGAGTATTCAAAATCATGTTATATGTATTCTTTATAAAACAAATTTTTATAACTATTTAAGTATTAGGTGTAGACATTAATTTAGTGCCATTTTAAAACAAATTTTAGTATTTATTTCTAAAAGTAATCATACATCTATTATTTTTCGAAATAATCTTAATTTTTTTCAATGACTTCAGCCCACGTTTCAGGTAACTGCCGAATTCTTTTTGTTGATTTTTTCGCTTTCAAATTTTCTCAGCTCTCCAGAACATTCTCTATCAAAAAGATCAAAGTCATCATTTTGAAATCTTTGATAAAATTTTGTTCAGATTTCCAGTGTTACTGCATCTTTGTTCAAAGCAAGCAGTGAACATTCATTACCCTAAAATAGAAATAATACATATATAAATTATCTTTGTAAAATCACATAGCATATTAAAAGCAATTAGAAAATAATTCAGTTGGTAGTGCATGTAAAGATATAATCAGAAATCATGAAAGGTGGAAAAATCATATGTAGTTACTGTAGTTACTTCTAATGAAATAGTATATGGAACATTTTTTTTTTTTATAAAACTTACCTGTAAACATGCGGCTGCCTTTTTTCAGGAGGTATTCTGAAAGAATAAAAATAATAAAATTTAATTAATAAATTTCTATCTGTATTGCTAACGAAAATGCATAAAACAGAATATCTCAGTTGGTAGTGCATGTAATTAATAATCATCAAAATCATGATTGGTATGAGGTCATCACTAGAATATTATTAATATTTTTAAATTATTAAATTATATAAAAAATTTAGCTTACGTACATAATGATAGAATTTATATAAATCTTGATGTTTAACGATTAAGAATTGCATATGCATCGATATTAGGATTGAACACGTGGTCGAAATGCAACTATTCATTTTAACTACTTTTTGAAAGAAAACAAAATTCGCGGTTTGTTAATAATAATATTTGTTATATTTGTAATAATATTTAATTAATAAAATATCGATGCTTTTAGAAATATATAATTATATAAATATAAAAGAAAAAAACTGATCCTCGGAGAACTTTCCTTCTTGTTGCAGAGATGCTGAACTAGAAATGGAAAGGAATCGTCAGGGCATAACCTAACGTTGCTACAAAAGCGTTCTCTGGTGGCAAAATTTATTTCTAGTACACCTACCGGTAGTTTGACGAATTAAAATGCGGTCTGTTTATCAAAGATTATCTTTGAACTAATTTAAATTGTCAATGACTGTTGATTGGACCTTGGACTTAGGCACTGTGTAGAATAAAGTTCAAAAACAATTAAATTTATTTTTAATATAATTTTAATTTAAATTTTTAATTATGGGGTCTGAAACTGTAAGTCCTGTTAAATATTTCCTCAGTGGAGGATTTGGTGGAATATGTACAGTAGTTGCTGGCCATCCTCTTGATACTATTAAAGTAAGATTACAATTTTAACCATATCAAATGAATGAATTAATTATTTTTTCTTCTTTTATAAGTATTATGCATATATACTTTTTTTTTATTATAGTTATTTACTTGAATAATATGATTCAAGTACTTATATTATTTATCATTTTTCAGGTACGTCTTCAAACTATGCCTCTTGCTGGGCCAAATGAAAAACCTCTTTACACAGGTACATTTGATTGCGCTAAAAAAACTGTAACAAAAGAAGGAATACGTGGTCTATACAAGGGTATGTGCATTTTTAATATTATTAACATTATTATTAGATATAATAGTGTTTTATACACATGTTGTATACATATCTACATACCCCCTTTAAACAGGTATAACTTAACAATTACTTAGGTATGGGAGCACCATTACTTGGAGTGGCACCTATATTTGCTATGAGTTTTTTGGGTTATGGTGTTGGAAAAAAATTACAACAGAAGGGTCCAGACGATAAGCTCACCATACCACAATTATTTTATGCTGGTGCATTTAGTGGAATATTTACAACTGTTATTATGGCACCAGGTGAACGGATAAAGTGTCTTTTACAAATACAACATGCAGATGCTGAGAAGAAATATAAAGGACCCCTTGATTGCGCCAAACAACTTTATCGAGAGGGAGGCCTTAGGAGTATTTATAAGGGTACATGTGCTACCCTTTTGAGAGGTTTGTTAATATAATAAATTACATTAATTATATTTGTACAGCGTATATAACTGCTTTAGCAGATATGTGTATCACACATTTTTATAAAAAAGTTTTAATCAAACAATTGTTAAAGTAGATATTAAATATCATATTCGATGTACTTTTTTTAGTTCATCCAAATTTAGAATGTTTACCATAAATTAAATGCAAGTAAGATAGAATTTGCTAACTTATAGCATTGTCATTTTCATAATTTAATACTTTTGGCATTCCGAGTATACGCCTTCGCTTTAATTTTTTACATTGCAAACCACCCTTACGTAGAGCATGGAAAACTCCCCAATTTTGTAGTCTCTTAGGTGTGAAACAACGTGGTGCTGTTTCTCTAATTCTATTCACCTGTTAAATAGACGAATTATATGTTAGAAATAGTTTAACTCGATAAATAATATTGTTTGATTTTTACATACCAAATGTGGATTCCAAGTAGCCATAGCACATGTACAATCCCATGGATTACCATCCAGTTTGATATTTTGTACCTGAGATGGTTTATTCACTGTCCATAAGATTTTAAAAAAATCCCATGGTAATGTAGTCAATTTATTTTTCGTAAGAATAATTTCCTTCAATTCTTTTTGATATTGCGTACTGAATAATCCAGGTGGTATATATTCCAAATCGTTATTAGATAAATCTATAAGTTTAACTTTTTCTAAACCATAAAATGCATCCATAGATATGTGCTGAATGTGACAGTAACTTAAATCTAAATCTATCAATTTTCCAAGATCTGAAAATGCATCAAAATCGACATTTGTGACATTTCCACGTATTTTTAAATATGTTAACGATGGCATTCCTTGTAAGATGAAACGTTCTAACAATGGTATTTCTACGTTATACAAATGTAATATTTGCAATTGCAGTAATCCCAATAGAGAATTTCTTTGCAATTTTAATTTTGAATCTGTGCCTCCAAGGTATAACTGTTTTGTTGTGTTCATAATTTCAAATGTACTGAAAAAAATGCTTTTATTATAATAAATTATCTAATTATTTATACATATATACATATATATCTAGAAATGAAAGTTACCTTGGAAATACAGAATCCATTGGATTTTCCCCAAAATCAGCCATTGTAAGTGCAGGGAATGGAGGAAAAGATAATTCAGATAAAAATGTTAGATTATTTCCAGTTAAATCTAATTGTTCCAACATCAACAAACCTGCCAAATCTACGCTTTTTAACGTTAGCAATTGATTACTTGCTAAGGATAATAATTTTAGATTTGGTGTTCCATAAAAACAAAATTCTGGGATAAATCTGAGATTATTTTTTTCCAATGAAAGATAGAGAAGACTATCAAGGCCATCGAACATGTGCCAAGATATATCTTTAAGTGCACATTCGTATACCCTCAAATGTGTAAGAGCACGGAGTCCAGTAAAAAGGCCAGCATTTTCTCTGTAACCATCCATTTCTTGTTTGTAAATGTCATATGGAAGTATTTCTTTATCGTCACTTTCTCCACTATTTTGTTGACTCAGAAAAATTAATCTATGTCCTTTATGTTCATTAGTAGCACTTGTAACTACTTGCTCATTATAAAGTTTTTCATCGTTAGGTAAATTCATTGGTTTGATCACAAGATTTGCTTTATTTTTACTAGTTGTATTAAGGCTTGTTAATCTCACACGTTCTAAGTTTAAATACAGTAATGTCATTCCCAGTGGAAATAAAGCATCGCGTGCTAAAACTATACCACCTTTGGATTCATCTATATTTACATCGTTTACAGAAGGGTTATCATAGTCTATACCCTCAATAGTTAGAGACAGTAATTCAGTGAAACGTTGAAATGTTGTTGCTTTTAAAAAAATTTCTGCATCTCCTCTACCTGACCTAAGTATAGTGAGAACCTGTAATTATAAAGAAATATTTTAGTTTATTCATTTTTGCTTTTATCATTATATTATGTAATTGTTAATTCAATATTTGATCAATTATTACCTGTATATCTGAAGGAAGCATGTTCAAAAGTTTTTCATGTTCCTCTGCTACTACACACGTTGCAACTTTTAACAATTCATCACCTATGTGATTATTATAAAAGCTATAATCAGTATCATCCACTGTTGGGGTCTGTTAAACAGAAATTTATTAATGAAGAAAGAAAAACATTTCACAGTTTTGCTTCTTACATTACTCCTCTTTCTTGGTATAGTCCATTGATGTAGTGGCAGATCAGAAAATTTTTGTATTTCACAAGAACATCCTTGAGGACATTGCATCTCCCAAATATCACCGATATCTATTATTTGTCCCATGCACTGTATCTGAATAATTAATAACACTTATATATTATTAGTTATACAGGAATAATTTTGATTAAAATAATAACAAGGATGTTTCTAATTAATTGAAATGTTATAAGCTTGAGGATTAACAAATTGAATACTTAAATATTTCTTAGATTTGAATAAAAGTTAAGTTATACTAAAATTTCTAATTTTGTACCAATTATATAGAATTATGTACCCAAAAGAAAATGAAGAAGTAAGGTAACGCAATTGCCATAATTATAAAAATTTGTCAATGCAGCACTATTTCTAAACCAAGTAACAGTCCGCTGTTCCAAAGGAAACTGAAATTTGTAAACTGTTATCTATCTTCCTCGATACCTCCTATCAAACAGGATGCGTTCTATCTATCCACCCACATACATTATCCACTGTTATTAATTATATGTAATATTTACGGACTGTTTCTGATTAGGAGAAATATTTTGAAACCTCTAATCAATATATTTTAATTACTAATATTATTACAGATGTTCCTGCAAGCGGAATGTATTTTATGACATATGAAACTTTACAAAGGTGGTTGACACCGGAGGGAGGAAAATTAGGTTTACTATCAACGATATTAGCAGGTGGTTTTGCCGGTGTTGCCAATTGGGTAGTTGGTATTCCACCAGATGTTTTAAAAAGTCGATTGCAAGCAGGTATGCATTTTTGAATAAACTATATTTTTGATCATTTTTAATAATTTTATTTATAAATTTATATAAAATCAATTTGAGATTGTATCAATTAACAATTTTATAGCACCCGAAGGCACATATACAAAAGGTATTCGCGAGGTATTCGCTCGTTTGTTAAAAGAGGAAGGACCGAGAGCACTTTATAAAGGGTGTACACCCGTTATGTTACGTGCTTTTCCCGCAAATGCGGCATGCTTTCTAGGATTTGAAGCAGCTATGAATGTTTTAAATTGGGTGGCACCCAATTTATAAGATTCAATTGATATTTTTTATATATAAAATTATACAATCTCATAAGCAGTACCAACAAAGTTAACAAATTACATTTGTCTTATTTGTTGAACGATTATTGTTACTATAATAGTGTAACTTTTAAGTTTATTGTTTAATTGAAATGTTACACTTTTAAAACTATGTTTTTTTATATTAAATGTTTATAATGTCTTTCAAGAGATATATATTACCATTTAACAACAAAATATCTTTTATCATAGTTTATAAAAAAAACATAACATATCAATGAGATAATATTAAGGATATAAATCTAAATGTATAACACTGCCATATATATATATATATATATATATCATAAGGTAACAAAATATTAATCCTATATTTTTTGAGTAAACAGTAAAAAAGTTAAATTCATTTTTATATATAAAAAAAAATGTATATTTGAAACAAGAAATAGAGTATAACATAATCTTTGATATATATATTAATAAAGTAAACATATCAATTATTTAAAAGTATAATGAAAAGAAAGATATATGCTTTGTAATACAGCAGAAGTATTTAGGTTTTAGATATTATAATCTATTTTTATAGAAAAGACACATATAGTACAAAGTGATATTTATAAACTTTGTTATTTAAAATAGTAATGCATTGTACTGCTTAGTTTCATATGTGTGTATATATACCTTTATATACACAGATTTTTAATTAAATTTAATATTATAAAGCTCTATTTTGTTTATTTCATATATATTAAGATGATTGTTAATTGTTTACAATATATACAATTAAAGTATTTACTACAATATATATCATACGATTTTAAAATGTTCAATAAAATAAGAGACATAAAAGAGATTATTCTCTCCATGTAATTCTGTCAAATTTCATATTATCTATGTAATATTTTTCAATATATAATTATACCATTTAATTACTCTTCCCAGTCATCGGTGTCAGCTTGAGAATCATATTCGCTTGTAGCAGAATTTCTATCAGAAGCGTAGTGTTCACTCGACTTAGGTGGTGGTGGTGGTATTGAACTAGACATTCTCTCTAATGCGCCTGTAGCAGAGCCCGCAATACCTTTTCTTCTTAAAGCTAATTTAGCATGAAGATCTGCCATTAGGTCTCCACCTACCGAAGCTGATGACCAACGATTTTCCTTCTTATCAATCGGCACTGTGTGCCTCAATTTTGCTCTTCCAATTCCACCTGCATCACGTATCGCTGCCATCAAATCTGATCGGTCATCTGTACTCATACTTTTTTTATTAGTTTGAGTGGATCTTTTTTCATTCTGCTTTTGCAAACTTTCATCTTTAGATGGTTTGTCTGTTGATGTAGATGGTGAAGTTGGTGGCGGAGGCGGAGGTGGTGGAGGAGGAGGAGGCGGTGGTGGCGGAGGTGGTGGTGGTGGCATACCCAATGGTGGTTGTATCGTCTTAGAGTTCGTTTCATTTGATCCAGCATTATTAATATTTCCTGATGAAGTAATAGTTGCATTTACTGTTGATGACTTAGATTCAATGTTGGCTGATGAATTGTTCACAGTCAAATTAGGTAGATTAGAAACATTAGATTCGTTTGTATTTTCTGGTCCAGTTTCTTCAATTAAAGATGGCAAATCTAATCGAACCGTAGGAGTAACAACTGCAGAAGATGGAGCAATAGGACTTTGTGAATTCAAGTCTAAATCGAATTTTTCATTATCTACAATTCCTGGTAAATCTGGTAGCATGAGTGGTACATTTATTTGTGGAACCTGGAAAATATATATATATATATATATATATATATAAATAGATTAGAATGTTTTTAGATTAATAAAGCTATATAGATTTAAATATGCAATTACCTCTCCAAGGACTGGCGTATAAAGATAACCAGATGGCAAATCCATTTCTGACGAATGCCACGAATGTATGATTGAATCGGGTGCATCTTCTATTTGTTTTTTATCATTAGACTTATTAGATGATAAAGCTTTTCTATACGTATTATTTACATTATCGAATAGTAGAAGTGCACTAATAGACGAAGGTAAAGATGGTACATATTGACGAGCATTCATATCGTTTTCTGTCCGTTCCTTATTTTTATATCTAACGTAATAAAACTGTAATTTTTCCTGTAGATTGACATTCATTGCATACTGACTGTCTTCGGTATTAATGTTAGTAGATAGATGTGTTTCGTGCCTGCCCTTTGGTGGTATTGAATACTTGTGAATATTTGCTGTATTATTAATATTATCACGTTGCAACGGTATAGCCATTTTATATTCATTGTATGTATGATTAGCAGGATATTTAGCAGCAGAATATATTTTGATAGCCTTTAAATTTAAATTAGATTGTAAGTAGTGCAATTGATTTTCCAATTTTATAGCTCTATTTCTTATATCTGAAAGTCTGTAAAAAGTAAATAGTATCGAATGAAATAAATTAAATATAACAAAAATTTGTTGATACCAAAAACAAATGGGTGAAAGATACCTTTGAGAATTTTCAGTAAGCCTCTTTTCTATGCAATTAAATATATATAATACAGCAGAATCTAAATTATCTAATGCCTCAGTTATCTGAATTATTGTTTCTTCGTGCCTCAAATTATTAGATATAATACCTAAAAATAATATATAGTAATTAAGTACATGTTTATAATAAATTGATTTAGTAAAAAGTAGATAATGTAATAAATAGATTACCGATTTCTATATGTTTCGGCATGTTGTAATAGATTTCTACGGAATTGCATTACATACATGAACAATGCATCCAGTTTGGTTAAGGTCAGTTTTGACAAGTTACTGTAATTATGGTAAAGCAGATTTTCAGCGAGTAATTAGTTTCAAATTTCTACTGAAAGATGGCAGCAACAAGCACTTACCAATCGAGCGTTCGGTCGATAACACCGATAATTTAAAATTTAAAAAATGAAATCCTAAAAGTATTCACCTATTCTGCCAAATGAAATAAATAAAAATTACAGAAACTTGTTGCTAACTACAAATAAAAATAAAATAGTTTGTAAAATGATTTAAGTCAAAAGCATGTTTTTAATACTAAAAATAAAAAGAAAATATAAAAAAAGTAGAAATTGAGAAGAATGAAAATAAATGTCAGCAGAAAAATAAAGAGTCAGACGAACAAAAGGATGCAGGATAAAGGAAATTATTCTTAGCTAGTTTTGAAAGTAGTAAAACACTTGACCTTGGTTAGAGTGATACGGTCAACGATTCTCCACCTTCTAACCTGAGGAGCTTACTCACATAGGTTGGATAAACAACGAAGATACATCTTTTCTCGAGGCAGACCCACGTCATCTTTCGCGTGTTTACACATTTTTCACGACTCGATTAACACCGTAGGTCGAGGATATTCGTCGTATATATGTATATCGATGAAAACATTTTTACGACGTAAAAAGAAGCTATATATATATATATATATATGTATATAGATATGTGTGCAATACGCATCTCGGGTTTTCCCTTCGAATCTTGTAAGACACAAAACTTTAATTAAAAATGGAATAGTTCTCTTTTATGAATTATAACTTTGTACATAAATAATTTTATAGGGCGTTCTAGATATCTAGAAATAAAATTTTGATTAAATCGTGCAATGATCACTTTCTATAAATAATTTATTAATATTCTTTCATGATGCAAGCAAGAATTTCTTTCAAAAAAAGAAGATAGAGATGATAAATAAAAAAATAAAGAATAAAAAATTAAATATATAATTGAAAGTAAATTTCTAAATGAAAATTTGTGAAATTTTTCAGCTACGTAGATCAATTTAAAAATTGTGTAGGTACGTTAATCAGTTTTACAATCGCGTGTATCCTTATAGGGGAAAAATGGATACGTATTCGGCATTTTGATAAGTATTTCTCCATGCAAAATAGTAGCTTCCTTTCGCTCCTGTATGTATATCACATATACAAAAAGATACAGATGCATTGTATACACGAATGCAACAGGATAAATGTTGGGGAAGTCTCGAAGAGAACATATACTAGGTATATAAAGCCTGAGGAAACCAAACTGGACATCAGTTTTCAACATGTTGCGTCCACTGCATTTCGTAAGTGATTTCTTCTAAATATCTTCAAAGTATTTTATTTTACTTTATTTTTTTTTGGGGGGGGGGGGGAAATTAATTTCCTGAAGTATTAATTTTTTGTTTTATTTTTTGTATAAAGATTTCGAAGGCATTTTGTCGCTAATGACCAAAGAGTATGTTAACTAATTAGTTGACTGGTACTAATCCTTCGCACTACGATGATTGGTTTCAGGTGTTGCTTTTGTTGGCGATAGCCTTCGTGGTGTCCGTGCCGGTGCCAGACCAAGTAACCGAGAACATATCGAGTAACATAGAAGAGAGAATAGAACCGAATGATTTAGAAGCTGACGCTAGCTATTGGGGGTGAGTTTTATCAAAATATATAATGTTCTTAATAAAAATCCTTTCTTACGAAAAAGAAAAATCTCATTTAATTTTTAATATACAAAACTATTTTACATGTGTTGTGGGATACGCGAATGTTTTCGTATGCGACATTTGTTATCTGAATTTACGTGATTTGTCTGGCATACTAACATCGAAGTAAACAGTTGCATTTCACGTGACGAGTTTACTATATTCAAATACATTTCCATTGAATTTTATTCGAAAAAGGTACCATTTTTTTTTAAATACGATCATTATAATATTGTACAAAAATAATTCTACGTGTATACTTTGAAATTATTTTGTTAAAAGGAAAAAAAAGGGATAGAGAAATGTGTATTACTGATGAAATTATTAATTATATATTATTGCAGATACGCAAGACCATGGAGATATGGCTGGGGTGGCGGATGGTACGGGAAAGGATGGGGTTGGGGTGGCAGAGGCTGGGGTGGCCCGTGGTACGGAAGAGGATGGGGTGGCAGAGGTTGGGGATGGTGGTAAAATCAGATGATTAGCAACCATTACTGGATTCGACGATGGAATTTACGATATTATAATATGTTTATAAAAATAAAATTCGAAATGTAGCAAAGCGAACGATATTTGTATTGTTAAGAAACGTCCATGTTTTCTTTCATTAAAAAATGTTAAAGGAACAACAAAAAATAGATTATAAAATGAGAATAAAAATTGTGAAAGATTGAAAGATATGAAAACTTTACCTATGTGATTTCCAATGACATTTTATTTATAGATCATCATCCTTAAAAACGATTTCCTTCAAATTTGATTAAATTCGCTAATGAATATTCTAATGAAACGTTGTCACGATAGTTTCAAGAATCAAATCAAATAAAGAATCTGACTCAACGCGTGCATATTCTAACACAACGTATACGTAAACAAAGTATGTTCTTCAAGTTTTTCCGATTTTCTCTTAGTTTGTTATATAAATAGTTCATGCCACGATATTCGTGGCAAAGCCACGCCTGTTCTAACGAAAGGATTAATCCTAGATTCTAGTCCTTGTAATTTGTTCAAGAGACATTAGGCAAGTTAAATTAGTAGTTATGGGAAGCGCATGTGCTATTCTTAGCACAGTAACAATGTTTTTAAACATAGAACATAATATTATATTAATAACGTTACCACACACACATATATATATATGTTGACACACGTCATTGTACCAACAAACTCAATGATCGAATAAATTGGCATTGGCAATCACGAGTAGATGAATACGATATAGAAATAACTCAAAGGTCTAAGAAAAAGTGGATAACGAATATGCAAGGAGGTTGAATTTATAAGCTTGTACATTAGAAAACATATTATGACAACGTCTTGACGTATTACACAAATCCAAAGATGGATCATTTTGGTTTACCAGGTTAATTATCGCTTTTGTCGAGCGTCATTGTACGATTAGCGTGCCCTCCTTTGACGTCATTGTTACATATAAATACTCAATAGCTCTTCTTTTTTCTCATAAACTTATCGTGAAGCTAGTACGACGGATCTACTACTGAAACTATCGATAAAAATTACGAAAGTTTGAGAGAAAATAGAAGATCATTGGAATTCATCGAAAATGGTAAGAACAAACATTCGTTTTGAAAAAAGAAGAAAATAAATTGTAAAAAAAGAATTGGAGTATTCTCTTTGAAAAAATGTGACAGAATTGAGAAACCATTTGGTTATTTGTCTATTTTATATTTCCAGGTTGCTACCAAGGTTTTCGTATTTATATTCTTCCTCGCTGTTAGCTGCAGCTACTGCTACGGGTCTCCGATCAATAGAGCATCGATCATCCAACCAGTAATCGTTGTTCCAACTATTCTCGATCAGGAGACAAATTCTGATGTGTTCCTTAACGATGAAGGAACAGAAGAGGTGATTGTACCATCGGTTCTTCTCGTTCTCGATGGTTACTTAAACGATCCAGAAAACTTGTTATCAAAGGAAATCATTGATTCGGGTTCAAGGAAAATCGAGAAACGTGACGTGATCGAAGAATCTACGAAGGATGATCTCGAGACTGCAGCTGGTACCAACATTCTTCGTCCTCTTTTTGTTTATCGTCAACAACTCGCTTACAGGCAACGTCTAAGGGAAGCTACTCGTCGTGGAAATCGTTTTTGAATTGAATTATCTGAAACATTTGTGCTAAAGAGATTGGCTGATATATCAGCTGAAATGACGAGGACACGATTCAAATAGATCTGATTTATTTAGATCATGAATTTCACACGAAACGAAAGACAAAATTTGATTCAGAGCTGTAGCTTCTTCAATCAAATGGCTTACCAAAGAATGAACAAGACAAGGAACGATTGAAATGAGTTCTGCGACCAAAACAATAATTTATTATCAAATATAGAAGACAAATATTCGAGGATTGTCGAATGATCATTCTGTTTTTACGAGTGTTGGTAGATAACGAGGATTATTAAAGTTTCATTTCGTGAAGTGTTCAACGAGATGGATGGAAAGAAATATCGACTGAGAATAATCATGAAAATGTTTCTTACAAAAAAAAAAAAAAAGATTACAATTGTAAGGATTTAATATTTAGAAGATAAGAAGCTGATACCAAAGTTAGGATAATTTCAGTGTTATAAGTCTTGCAGTCATATTTTTGAAAGATTCGAGTATTTATGACTATATAGTGATAAGATTATGTTATTAAATATAAGTTAGTTTAATAAAAAAATATTTCAGAATAAAGAGAGATATTATTCTTTTATATAATCAAATATACATTTTATCTTGATCTATTCCATACATAAATACATTCCATTAAAGAACAAATGTAAGAATTAAACTTATAGAATATTAGTCGTTAACAAAATTGTTATCTTCCAGAAAATATCGGATATTTTAGAAACCTGCGATATGATTCTTGTTTATAAATTGGTTTCTGTTCATCTACCTGCCAGTCTTGACGTCGATACCAATAAGGTGCAGAATAACTTCTATCTTCCTCCATTTTAAGATCTTCTTCGACGTTGCTCAAATCTCTCGACCAGGTTGATCTTTTATTACTGACGTCACGATTCAAACGAGCAACTATCAAACTTGGATCAAAGAGAATATCCTGAAAGGAATCAACGGTGTCATCGTCCTTTCCACTTGTTTCTATTGTCGTTGTATTTTCAGTTTTAGCAACGACGGAACTTGAAATTGTCGATGTCCTTGCTATCAAATCTTGGCCTCCAACGCAATTATTGATATGCAACAAGAATAGAAGACTAATGGCAAGAATAATCCCAGTCATTTTGAATGATCTTTCTATCTATTCGTATTCAGTACAGTTATTTGTATCGACTAACACGTTTCTCCGATAACTTGCTTGCTTTTATACTCGAGAGTGTAGAATTCTTTACTTAAATTGATTGCTAAACATTTGAAGCTTTTGGTTGGCGTCGTTAACCGTGCGCTAAGTGACGAAGCGTTATTTATGTTCGAGTATGTTCGAAGAATAAACGTTCGACATAGAGTTTACAAAGTTCACGTTTTTCTTGAAATAAAAAAAAAAAATAATACCTACGGAACAAAACAGTAAGTTAGTTTAATCAAGAAGCAATTAAGATGATCTTGAATAACGCGAACTTGCTAATTTTGTCGATGTGGTAATAATTGACAATTGGATCGTTAGAAGTTTAGAAAATTGATTGTTTTCAAAGTCACGAATATATATTAATAAGCTCTAAGGATTAATAACAATCTACGATATACTTTTTAATACTAAGGAGAATGTTCGAAATGTTCAAATAAAAATATAGAATATTTTGTAGCAAAGTAGATGTTCAGGAAGTGATTTTTATTGCGTATCAAAAGGTAGATCATCGATGGATCGCAAGAACAAACAGTACACACGTCACTTAGCTAACTGGCGATAATTGTTTCGGTACCTTCTATAAAACTCGAACTGACCGTTATAAGAGACTCAGAGGTATCACAACTTTTGGCGTCGACTTAGAATCGAACGAATTCTTTACGAGATGAAGTACTTGTCTTCGGTACGTTGACTTTTCTACCTGTTTAGTATTTATTCGCAAAACGATCGATTTCAGAAAACTTGACACATTTTAAAATCATAATTAATGCGTTTCTAAGTATCCTTTGATCAAAATTCTTAAAAAAAAAACAAACATTATATTTTATAATAAATAAAAGTGACATATGTTAAATATCAGTGCACAATAATATGCAAGAAAATATTTCTGAAATCGATGAGAGGTTGGAGTATTCGTAATTAGAAAACGTTTGTTTATTCATTGCTACGTTTTAATGCTTCAGTTTAAATGGACACTTCTCTTTTCTGGTCTGACATTGATTCTTGGAGGAGGAAATGTTTATACCAAGCCTTTGAATAGCGAGGATGTCGAGAGCCTGCTTCCTGCAACCCCACAAACCACGAATGAAACAGTGGCTGCCATTATTCAGGACCCAGTTGTAAAGAATGCAGTTCAATATGCAGTCGGTAATGGATCTTTATCAGGGTTGGTTGTTAAGAAGCACGTAGTCATTATCCCTGCTAATGCACCTGATCAGGTTAGTTAAATAAATCATATATATTTTAATGATTACTTTATTAATTATTAATCATTTTGTTTTGTAGGTACTCTCTCATAGACAGCAAATTCTTGTAGCACCTACGTCGCACTTGGAAGACATACGGAAAAATATCACTGAAGATCTTCAAACGGAAACTGAACTACCGGAAGAGTCAGTATTGACGTATCAGCCAATGATCGAGGATGATGCAAATGAGGTGTGTATAACTTGGAGGTAAACGACGATATAAAGCTGAATGGGTCATTATAAAATTTATGTAGGAATTTCATTCCGAGAATACACTTTGAATGTTCGAAGTAACAGAAAAAGCATCTGCTTTCATACGTAATTCTTTATATTAAACAAAATTATTCAATGTTCTAGGAAAGTGAAAGTACTTTGTACTTGGTAAACCACGATACTACGTTGTCCAACGATATCGTAGAAGATCCAAATGATCATCTCAATAAATTGAAAGAGATTTTACCAAGTATCAAACCTGAAGTCGAATTACCGGAAGGTACGGTCACGCAAAAGATAAATGTATCAAAGATCGCCGATAAGGATATACCTGTACCGGTAGTTGCGGTACTCGATCCTTCAAAAGAAACAAACGATAAGATCGAGAGTTCGATCGTAGCTCTGTTACCAAATATCAATCCGACCACTGTGGACGATCGATTGAATTATTTGGAAGCTAATCGAAAGGAAATTCAAAGAGATGTGCAACGGTACATAGACGAATCTTCCTTGAGTATTGATCCGGAAATTTGGAAACGTTCTATGGAGAGTGAACCTGAGGTAACAAAATATGAATGATTGAACAAGATTTTTTACATAATTACAAAACAGGAATGGACATACGAAGAAAAATCATTCAGTTATTTTGATTTACAATAATCTTAATTGTTTCAATGATAGATCGGATCATCTCCTACGACCTACGATTCACAAATTCAAAATGTAAATTACTTAGAATCCGAGAGATACGATTTACCAACGATCATTCTTGTTCCACGAGATGTCCAGTTGCCGTATCTTTGGAAATCGAAAAATAATCAAAATAATCCTTCGAAGGATAACGAGGAGGATATGAGCACCGCGGAAGATATCGTCTTTAGACCGTTGTTTAGATTTCGACAGGAAGCACGTCGTAGATCCGATGCTTATAACAATCGAGGGTACAATTCCTATCAAAATTATGATTCATATCCGAGACGTCGATACAGACCACGATATTCCTCCTATGATTATTATTAATTATTAATTGTTAACGAGAAATAAATTTGATTATTCGATCGTTATGTATAATAATACTTGCAAATATTGACATACTTATAATATTATTATTATTGATTATCTTTATCTAATTTATGACAGTACTTTAATAAATTGTATCTTAATGAAATGTTGTAAACAAACGTTGCATTCGTATCAGTTTTATCTCTATCTCACTCATTCTTTCTTTTCTTTTTTCTTTTCTTAAATAGAGACGCATTCAAGATGATATGTCATCAAAACTTTTGATTAATATTTTGTAACATTTTGAATACGTCATCCCAATGATTAGTCATTGACGAATATAAATAATCACGACTAATTTACATAGACTCTAAACGATATTTATACTGTTCTAATTGTGCGTGACAGAGTGTTTAGTATATTAAAAAAATACTGAGGATTTCGAGATAGTAGATTGGATGTTTACGTTGTGAACATTCATCTACTTATTATACTGTCGAATAAAAATTGTTTTAATATCATTTAATTTCCATTACCAAACTTATGTAATCGTAAAACCCGGAACATCTGAACGTAAAATCATTCTGTGGAAAGATACTTTAATGAAACACTAATTAGATCACGCTTTTCAAAGAAATACTTTGATTCTTCCCTTACTTAAGTTTTCAAATGATTCATGAGCTTGGAAATTTTGTGATCGAAATAAGCTGAAAAAAAATGACGTCTTTTCTCTTCCTATTATTTTAATGATACCATTGTCTTCGATTATAATACTTGTAATCCTTTTCTTATATTTCAATGATAATTAAATAACCAAGTATCCGGTAAATAAAAAAAGAAAATAAATAAAAAAAACATAAGCATAATTATGTTTCAATCATGGAATGATTAGAAATCTAGTTAGTGTGGCGCCGTTAATGTCTGCAGGGAAAATGATTAGTCATTTGTACGTATTCTCGGTCATCCAAATGTGAATGAGCGAGGATACGAGTAAACTTGGAACAATGGGCCTTCTGTTCCTGAATCTACTACGTGCTTTTACATTTACGTGTAAAAATCGATGAATAGGTATTTAACACTTACGTTTACTCGGAACTATGCACCACAATATTTCAGGTGTAAACCAACAATAAAGTTCGATTAACCCTTTACCCTTAATTACAAATACGACAAACATGTAAATTAGATTTCTATCAGAGATAAATAACAAAAAAAAAATAGAAAAAGTAGAAAGAGAAAAAGAAAGAAGAGATCTGCGTATTTTGATAAAAGTGTGCCATTTTTTATTAGATGATTTTTATAAATTTAAGGGTCAACGATATAAATTTCAATAACGCTTTCACCTGCAAGTTTTTTCTTTCGAATTCGTGTCTTCTCTCTCTCTCTCTCTCTCTCTCTCTCTCTCTCTCGCATGTGTTTTTTTTTTTGTATCTCTTTTTATTTCTTTTCCTGCAAGTGTTACCAGTTTGTGAGTCATCAAAGAAGCTGAAAGGTTTTCAAAGCAGTGAGATTTGTACCAGGAATGAAACTATTCCCCCTCTGTAACTGAATCTGCATACCAACATACACACGTTGCTATGAGAATAGCTTAATCGTATTCTTCAAGATCACACAAACGCAATTATATATAAGCATCGATCTTTCGATATTTGTTCTCAAACGTTGTTTAAAAGTCTTTGACGAAAGAACTCCAGTGATAAGGAAATAAACGCATAATTATATTAATCAATAAGAGATAAGGGAGAAACAACTTTCCATAATCCTTAATCATGGTAAGTAATGCAATTTTAATTAGAAAAAAAATGTTTTTTCTTCATTTTTAAATTCCTTTCGTTTGTATCAAATATAATGTTGGAAGATATTGATTATTAATGTTATTTTTACAGAAATTTGTCTTAATATTTTATACTACAACGATATTGACATGGAGTGCAGCAGAATTATTAAACGGTTCTTCCGCGTATTCTAAAATCCATGATAGATCGGACAACGATAATGAAGAAACACGATTATTGAGAAGATATTGGAATGATCAAGCTAATATCAAAAGACCTCATATTGATCGTAAAACTGGATTCGATGGAAGGGTTCGAAAAATCAATGTTGAACCGAATGAGAATGGTCCAGGAATTAGAGCTTATGGTTTGCCGAGAAAACATGTTGAAGATAATGGTTTGATCGAGAGAATTAATCTTGTGGAATCCGAAATAAACGATGATCGATCGCGAAATGCTCGAGTTGTATGTGTTATTTGTTTTATAAATTAATTTGTATCTGTAGTTAAATATTTAAAAAACTAAACAAAATGATTTTCTAATTATTTTAGGTTGAAGCATACGGTATGTCTAAAAAGCAATTAGACAACAACGGTGAAATTGAAAGATTACCACCCTTAGTTATTGCAAAAAATGAAGAACCAAAAGAACATTCATTCGGAAGAATTCCAAGATCGATTTCTGAAGAAAATAAGGGCGAATCGAACGATCTAGAGGCACAAAATTCTAAAGTCTTCAGACCACTTTTCGTCTACAGACAACAAGTGGCAAGAAAACAACAGCTAAGGAACCAAAAGGATTTCTATCGTCCACCATCTTCACAGAGAGATTACAAATTGTGGGACCGTCGTAATATTGTTTATTGATCCGATTAGATCATTAAAAGTGTTATTTTTTTTTATATGCATTCGCGTTAATACATTCTACCAAAAATTAACTATTAGACACTGCTAAACTAGTTTTATAAGAATACGACTTTTTTCTAGCATAGTTTAAATGCGAAAAGTTATATTGTGCAAATGAATAAAAGAAGTTATCAAAAAAAAAAAAAAGAAAGAAAACAAAAGAAATAAATTCTTCAAATATATTCGTAACATATATATATATATATATATATTTGTCTATATATACGATAGACAAATGAATTTAATCGACGTGCGATATAAAATATTCTGTTGTGGTTGAAAAAATGTTTGTGGTTTTGATATTTCAATGGTAAGACGATAAGCGTCCTAAAAATTAAACGTTAATTAGGACAACGATGAAGACGACGATACGACTTGTTCACGTTGTAAATTTTTGTATTAATTCTGCTAAGATTATTTCCGAAGAACATTTAGATTTTCGAAATAATCAATGTGTCGAAAAATAGTTGTCATGCCGATGAAAATTAATCGTTTTTCTGATCGTAATAAAATAGCGGATAAAAATTGCGAATCCTTTACGCTTGAAAATTATACGGAAAAAGAAATTAAAAGGTACGTAGTAAATGTTCATAAATTTGTTTTTATAAATTTCTAATCGTCGTTCGATTAAAGCACAAAAAATGCCTCAAAATACTTTCAATTGATACGAAACAAGATCATATGTATAGTTTTGGATGGATTTTTAATGATTGCTATACTACCTTACGTTTTGTATCAATGGGCTTCCAGAAATGAACGATCAGTGATTATTTTCAAAGTGATTCTTGAAGTAAAATTACCATATTATTTCGTATTTAAATGTTGTTTTTTGGTTTCTTTAGAAATAGACGAAAGAAAAAGAACCTTTCGATATATATATTTTCAGATTGTATTAGAATTAATAATGTGGTTTACATTTGCCGGTGTATCCATGCTTATAACAGCAGCGTTTTTGATGGAAGAGCTTTATTTTAACAAAAATGATTGTAACAATTTTAAAGAGTCTATAGAAATTTCGAAAAAGAAGGAACAACTTGAAAATTGTACTTCATAATTTAATTACATATTTCAAAGATATTAATCGTGCTCAAATTAATTATTCGATCAGTTTATATTTGCATGAAAATTATTCAAAAGATCTAAGAAAATATTCTCTCTTATGATTTAATATTTATAGTTGTGTCATAGTTTACCACCGTAACAGTAATTAATTATTTATTTTAATAGAATTGTCTAATGTGAACAATACTCTCGACAAGTAATGCGCACATATAAAAGACTTATGCTAATACTTTTACACATATACGAATAAAGTTTATCAAATGTGAACGCGATTTTTTAGAAGTTTTATTTTCTTAGAGATATTAATATATAAAATAGATTTATTATTTCAAACGCTATCTGAAATAGTTGGGAATTTTCACAAAGATAACCCAAAGAACCATTAGCTACTGACCTTGATAAACCTGCTTGAAGAAAGTTTTTATGACGTATATATTGTGTTTTTCCATACTTATTATCAGTCATATGCTGACCGTTCTTGAAGAGCTGCTACAGAAAACACCGACTGGACAAAATATAATACATACTTGTGCATATTAACGTATATGTTTAGTAAGTTAAAATAACTAAGAAATCTAAATGAAACTTATTCAAAATATTATTCATCAATATTATAATAATTTTTTCCAATTATTATCCATGAATAAAATCATTAATAATTTTCTAACAATTGATTTTATTTTTTTTACAGAAAATGAAGATTTTTATCCTCGTAACGCTAATTGCTCTAAGTGTAGAAGCTCATATTTGGAATCATCACAGAAATTCACGGCCTCTGTTGCCAGTCTTACATGATCATATACAATTTAGAAATGGTTATCATCAAAATAGATTCTCTAGATACCCCCAACATAATTATCCAGAAGTGAATTTTAATATAGATCAGTTTATTACCGATGCTGAATGGATTTGTAAGAATGTAAATACAGGTGCCACGGTATGTTCATTAAAATATCCATTGTTTTACGTGAAATATAAATTAGCTTACATCGATCGGATAATTTAATGAATTAAATAATTTCTTATTTGACGATAATTTCAGTTAATATTACCATCAAAAACAGAAGATCAAAGAGATGATCAAAGAGAAGATCAAACGACGAAACCACCTGATCATTCTTCCCTAGATTCCGTAGAAACTAAACATCAGGATAACTGGAATCAAGAAAATACTAATACTCATAATGCTCATGTGGTTACCGAAGATGTTAAAAAAGCACATATTGTAAAGAATTTCGGAGGAGAAGGTCTCATTGACATAAGGTTAGCAGCATAATAATTTTTCATTAGAGTCTCATTGAACATCAATCAATTATTTCTAGCGATGAAATAAAACAACGAGATACGTGACGTTTATATATAGAGGGTTAAATTTATATTTATACTTCACTATTTGCTGTTTCTTTTTTCCTTATAAATATTAATAAAACTTTCGTAATTTTATAAAAATTTTTGAGAAGAAAGTTAGTAACAAATCGTATAAAGAATATTATATGCTTTTTCTTTGACTTTTGTACATATATTTAACAATATATACGATCATCAATTTCTGTGGTTGAAATGTATTTTGTTTATGTACTAAAGGATCTTTGGCTGTACCAAAAGTATCTGCATAAGTATGAAATATAAAATAATATGTATAAAATTACTTTTAAATATCTGAATTGTAAATATTAAAATTTTATAAATGATCAGATCAATTTTATGGAATCATTCTTCCAATTGCGATTCTATGCGCACGTTCCTGAAAAAAAAGAAAAAACAATATTAATATAGAAATATTGATTTAATTAAACAAT
This sequence comes from Polistes dominula, assembly GCF_049000335.1. Classification (NCBI taxonomy): domain Eukaryota; kingdom Metazoa; phylum Arthropoda; class Insecta; order Hymenoptera; family Vespidae; genus Polistes; species Polistes dominula. The sequence goes on from NW_028300899.1 coordinate 7,248,222, forward strand.
TAATTTGATTTCAATTATGGATTTAAAATGTATACATAACATACAGGTACAACATCAGAATTAGGAATATCATCATGCGGACCCTTGGTTTTTCTGGGTAATTTTGGTAAAAGAGCATTTGTAGCTAATTGGATGTTAGGATTTCTTTGCTTTATTTCCTTCTCAGTTTCCTCTGCTATTTGTAAAACAGCTTTTGCATTTATTACATGATTGTCGCTCCATAGTGGACACCTAAAAATAGAAATACACATAGAGTTATCTACGTATATTTTTCACCATGTAAATATTATAGTGATAGATCAAGAAGTAATATTTACAGATCTGTATCCGTGGAACCCTGGCCACGAAAATGTTTGTAACCTTTGACTGGTTTATCACAAATATAACACATTTCTGCACCGCATACGCAAACCATTTTATTGCATCCTTCTTCTTTAAAGAAAGGCAGATTACATTTATAACATTTATGTATAAGCGCTTCTGTCATTTTTTCTTCCAAATAATGTTGCGCATTTTCAGACATAACCTCATCACAATTCAATGGTATGTGATTTAGTTTTTTACATAATCTAAAAGAAAAAAATAAATACAATTAATCTAAATGAATATGATTAACATCTATAGTATACCTATAACTTTAAATAATGTGATTAGAAACTTATACTTACCTACAAGATTCTTTCATACAATCTGGATTTAAGCATTTGAAAACTTTATCTTCTGGTGGTGGAATAGATGCAAAGTGACAAAATGGACAAGATACCAAACCTTCTAATCCAGCTGCTTTTATTTCTGCTTCTTGTCTTTTTTGAAGTAGTATACTAAAAGTTGTTGGAGGAAGTACGTTTTGAAGAATCGATAGACTAAACTCACTTGTACAGTTTACAAAGCAATAGATATGCGTCTCACTTTCTGCTAATTTTAGGTTAGTACCTTTTATAATACAGTCATTACAAAATATATGACCATTGTCACAACTAGAACATTTAGATGGCATACATTCATCGTTGAAACAACATTGGCATTCCAGAAGACTCTTATTTTTCTATTATAAAATTATAAATATATATTATTATATAAACCTATATTAAAGAATACATACATTATTATATGAAAATATTAACCTTAAGTCTCAGAAATTCCTCAGTCTCTTCTTTTTGTAATTTCAACAAATATTGTTGTATCTCCGATCTATGTTGTATAAATGTAATTTCTTGTAAAAGAGGAATGTCTTGTGGTGATAAGTATATACCTTTACGTTTCAGTTTCATATTAGGTTCCATTTCATCCAATGCTTTTGCTGTTAAACTCAAATGATAATTTCTGCGTCTATATACAAGCGTTATAGTATTGGCCTGTGAAAAAGAATTATATTATTCATACTGCAATAGTTAAAAAAAATTCATATTATTTTATATAATTAAGCATACCTTTATTTGATTATAATAATGTGTGAGAAATTTAAATGCAATTGTATTATATGAATATTTTCTGTTTGGATCTTCAAAATGAGCAAACGGATTTGGAAATATCTCTAAAAATTTCTCTATTTTAAAGTCTGTAGTATATTGCTTTTGTTGCTCAGTTATTTTTCTCCTTGTTAAATATTCTTCTCGTGTAGGATAATCATGCGTTTCAAGTTTAGATTGTACAAATACTTTTAATTCCTCCGGTTTATTATATAAAGATTCCACGACATCTCTTATATAATTTGGATCCGCATTTGGAAATATTCCTAATATATTTTCATACTGTTCATTTACATCATATGTCGGCTCAGGTGATTCTGATTTTATAGCAATATACGGATGCTTATCTCCTAAGACAAGTAAATGATTAATCAATTCATTTAGCACTGTAGATTCATCCATGCTGGTTCTTTGAATATCATTGGACTTGCATATCGATTCAATATAATTAGGATCCACAGAAGAAAATATATCTACAAGTTTGTAATAAATTTTAATCATGTCAGGAGAAAGCTTTGATTCTTCTTCCTTTACATTTATATTTAGTATTTCTGTTATTGAAGAAAATTCATCAGATTTTGATACTTCAGTATTTTCTGTTTTTAACATATTTAATGATTGTTGGGGAAATGTATTCATTGTTGACACATCAATTTTAAAAGCCTTCTTTATTCCCTTACTAGTACTTGGTAGATTTAAATCAATGTTTGAAGGCACAAATTCTGTAGATTGTTCAGAAGTATCCATTTTAACTATATCCATATTTTTAAAAGAATTTAAATGCTTTTCGTTCTCGGATAACAAACAACTTTTGGTTTCCTCTATATTGAGAAAAACAGTTGTTTCGGATATATTATTATTTATTTTACTGTTAGACTGTGTCGATGTTAAATTCTTTTCAGAGGATAAAGATTTATTTTTCTTTACATCATTTATTTCATATGTACTAATATACGTTAATTTAGCAGGAGCTAAAATAACGCTGTTAGGAGATGGTGTACATACTGATTGCGAAGGTACATACGAAGGTACACATTTAGGAACTATTAACTTAGCTGGGCGTATTATTGGATTATTATTACTAATAGAAGTAACTGACTTACTTTCTCCACCAATTACAGTTTTCTCATCTTCTATCTTACAATTAATGGATTCTTCTATGTTTATGTTTTTTTTATCTTTCAATGATTCAGTTATTTTAACATTAGTTTGCACTTCGCTAGGTATAACATTGAATTCGTTAGATAAATATCTTTTAGATTCAATTTGACAAAAATTATCTGTTAATTTTCTTTTTGATAATACTTGTGGCATTGGTCTATTATCCGGTAATAAATCCCACAGTGTAAGCTCATTACAATTTTTAGCGTATTGATTTTTTTTAAGTGTTTGCAATATCAATCTAAACTCTATATCGGGCAAAAGAGTTGATATTAATTCTGCATCTTTACGAATTTTAGAATAAGCGTTATTATCTCGAAAATTGTCCATATTACCAATATCTTTGCTACAACCTGGAATTGGACTTGTTAATGCTCTTGAATAACCAATTTGATGATCATCGGTTACTTCATCGACATTTCTATTACTGGAGGATTCTGGATGATTTTCATTAAAGTCTAAATTATTATTTGGATCATTATTATTTTCCTCTAATATTTCTAAAGTATCGGCTATCATACCAGGAATTTCTCCATTATATGGTGGAGATGAATTGATCAGAGAAGGTGAACAAATTTCAACATCAGGAACATCCCAAACAGTCGTCGTGTAATAGGAATTGTCTTCTTCATCCGATTCACATGAAATTTCATTCATATCTGACAATTCTAAATAATTTTCTTTTTCTTTTTCATTATCCTCGTCAGCAGCATCTTCTGCTGATAGATTATTTGTTATATTAGATGCACTTGTACAAACATCTTGAAATTTAGAATCCGAACAATTCATTATAACAGATATTATATTTATTTTCCTTTGTCTTTTAAATTATTTAGATGAATACACGACTATTTTAAAACTTCAAGCAAACATAATAAGTTTTTTTATCTTATTTTAATTTTTATCAGAAAATTCGAATATTTTGCCTATTAATCATTTTAATATATTTCGTTAATTTTAATTCAAAGTTGCTTTTTTACCCGTTTTAACATTCACCGTTACTATTGTAAACAATAACACCATGTTAATAAGCACAAGAGAAAATGAATCAAGAGATAGATACGAAAATAGATATATATATATATATAAGCTTCTTATTGTGTCTAACAAAGATTCCAACACACTCCGAAGGATTTTCATTGGATAGTATTAACTACTATGTACAAGTAATGACAAATATCATCTAATAGAAATTCAGTAAAATCAGCCTTAACCTTTACAAAAGAAATTATTTTTATTTATTTAAAATCACTTTCTATTTAATTTGAACGTTATGCGTATGTGTCCAAAATTAAAATTTCAACTTGTTATATTTAAAAAACGATTTTTTCGATACAACCAATCAGATGTACGATAAAAATATTATGTGAGATAAATCGTTATTCGTTAGAGGGTAAACCGATGTGACGCAGTACTGTTAACATTATTCAGAAGCAAACATTTCTGAATTTAATTTTTCATTATGTCGCAAAAGTTTATTTATTTAGTTTATGCCTTTAACGAATGGTGAATTCTGTTATGTCTAGTCTACTATATGTGATAATAGATTATTCGTAATTATTATTGAAGTGTCACGCAAGTGATTTCTCCCTTTTAAATCGAACTTTTAGAAACAAAATGTCTCGTCATCGAGACGTTCGATGTATGAACTATACAGATGGTAGGTTATTATTTCATAATATTACAAATATTATTATTCATTTTATATTATTGTTAGAGAAAGGGAAAGAGAAAATGATTTATATTTAATATATTAGAGTAGCAAGTATGAAATTAATGACAAATGTTTCTTTTTCAGAGTATGATGGTTATGATGACGTTTATGGGCATTCTGTGGAAGATGATTATTGCGTATCACCCAGTGGTACGTTAGTTTTTTTTTTTTGTTTTTTTTTCCAATAAGACATAATTAACATGGACTCTTACATACTAATTCTAATTCTAGCTGAACAGTTCTTGTTCGATCGAAGTAAACAACAAAATATTGCATCTTTTATTACGGAGCCAGACATCGTAGAGGACAGCGAAGATGATAATTCAGTATCGTCACATGAAGCTAAAAAATTAAATCTTACCGAGATAGAAAAAGTCAAGTTATTATCTTGCATGGAAGCTATAAGAAATGTAATAGGAGATTCCGTAACTGAATCTAAACTCGAAGAAGAAATTATTCGTTCAGGCTTTAATACCGAAGTTGCATTGGACAAACTTTTAAGTATAACACCTGAACAAAATATTGCTGGTACGTATTCTAGTAATTATTATTTTGACAAGCATATAATTATATTCACGAATAGGTTTGCAACTAGCGAATAAAAATATATATGTTTATAGAAGAATCTAGAAGTAGTAAGGAGTGTCCGAATCCTTGTCCAGGTACATTTTAGATACTCAGCTGCTTTTTTATTTAGTTGATTAATATTTCTCTGAAAGTCATTTTCTTTTTGTTTCATGTGTTGCGTTTTTCTTTGCTGGTAAGGTAAGGTTCTACTTCTTCCTATGCCATTTCTAATTGTTTATTGTCACAAAAATCTGTAATACCTTCTGCCTCTACAAATATTACTGTTCCGGTTAAAAGCCAAACTAATAGTTCAGAAAACAATTTTACATCTTTAGCGGAAATGATAGCTTGTCATACAAATTCTAAACAATTACTTTCGTGTAATTCCAAACCGCAGTGTTTTGGTTCTTTAGCTGATTTAACTGCGAATCATTTCAAAAAATCAAATATTTCTTTAAACAAAACAAAACCTATTACAGAATCATTTTCAAATTCTAGTTTCATTATACCCAAATTGAATATTAACAAAACTAAAGATAATTCTGGACATAATATAGTCTCCTCGGTATTGGGCAATGAAGTTAATACAGATAGTAGAATAAATATTAAAAATAACATAAATGAAGCTCAATTCATTGCGGATAAAGTACAGTTTGATTCACTTAGAAAACACATTTCTAATATTAAATTAACATCTGACTCTAACAGCGAATTTAATGAACGAAAGTCAATAAATTTAACTAGTTTATTGGAACGCAATGTTGAATGCGTTAGAACACCGTCGCCCGACAATGGTTTGATTGATTTAACTGTTGTATTAAAAGAAGTTCATTTAATAGATTCAAAAAATATTCGTCAAATAGAACCAATGGCATATCAATGTTACGATACTCTTCCATACATAGAGAAGATGAAAAATAGCTTACTTATTGATTCTTTTTCTGAGGCAAATCAAGAATGTACTTTAAGTTTGAATAGTTTAATACATACGAGATTACCGTATGCCAAGAAAACTCCTTCTTCTGTTGGCAAAATTTTAGTTAGGAAAATGAAATTAAAACAACCTTCTCTTAATATTGAAGCAAAAGAAATCTAAAATCTATCAAAAGATTTGATTTTTCTACTCCTTATACTCATTAAGCAATTTGACTAATCATATAGAATATTAATATGTATGATATGCAATAATTATGATCTATGAACATCTTTTGGAATATTGTAAACTTATCGAAGTTTATTCTTCTTTTTTATCATTTTTATTTATTTATATTTTGTAATATTGTATATTGTAGCGCTATTTTAAAGATCGGGTATTTACAGAGATTTAGTAATAACAGAAATCAATGTGTAATTTTTATTATTATTATTTTATTTTTATATGACTAACTTTAAATCAAGTAAAGAGATTTGTAAAAATGACAAAAGTTTTAAGTAAAGAGGACAATCAATTTAAATATTATTTTTATAAGTATATTTAAATGTATATATATATGTTACTATTATATATATACATATATGTTAATATTTTTATTTGTTTTGTTTTTGTGAGTGCGCTCTGAACAAAGTATTAATTTAGAAAGTTAATTATGATAGGTAACAAACTGCCATCAAAGTCAACATTACAAATAAATTCATCTTCGATGATAAAAGTTGTGCCAGCTGGAACAAGTTCTATTGTCAAAGGATTTACTGTGAGTGGATCAGAAAATACAGGTCATTTGAGTCCGCATATCCAAACTCCACGTTCTCAAAGCCCATGTTCAGAACAGAATAGTCCAAGTGTAAAACGTAAAGAAATAGCGAAACAAGATAAGAACATAGTTTCTTCAGAAACAGATTCTTTAAGAAGTCAATCTCCCATGTCTGGTCATGTTACACCTGATTTAGATTATAAGACAAAGCCTGTAGAAGAAAAACGTGATGCGTTACGCATTTATAAAGATAAAAGGAGCAATAATAAAGAACAGTTACACTTGGTTGTCGTGGGGCACGTTGATGCTGGAAAAAGTACTTTGCTTGGGCGACTTTTGTGTGATTTAGGACAAGTTTCATCAAGACTGATTCACAAGTATCAACAAGAGAGTAAAAAAATTGGTAAGCAGTCTTTTGCTTATGCGTGGGTGTTGGATGAAACTGGAGAAGAAAGGTAAATAAATGATATAAAACAATTGTAATTACCTAGAATATAATTATTGCATAAAATAATAATAAATATATTTTTTTTGTAGGGAACGTGGAATTACAATGGACGTTGGACATTCTAAATTTGAAACTGACAATAAATGTATTACCCTTTTGGATGCACCTGGTCATAAGGATTTTATTCCAAATATGATTACTGGTGCCACTCAAGCAGACGTTGCTTTGTTGGTAGTTGATGCTACCAGAGGTGAATTTGAAACTGGATTTGACAGTGGTGGACAGACTAGGGAACATGCTTTATTATTGCGTTCTTTAGGTAATGAATATTTTAATCTATTTAACTTTTTCTTTTTCTTCTATTTAACTTATAAAGAATTATTAATATCCTATTAAAATTGTTGTATTTTCAGGTGTGTCTCAATTAGCTGTTGTAGTTAATAAATTAGATACAGTGAATTGGTCTAAAGAAAGATTCAATGAAATCGTTGATAAAATGAGTGTTTTTCTAAAACAAGCTGGATACAGAGAAACTATCACTTTTGTACCTTGCAGTGGACTTTCAGGAGAAAATGTAGTTACCTCGCCAAAAGCTGAAGGTCTTTCCAACTGGTAATACAATCTTATTATAATAATCGTATAACAATTATCTTATAGGTTTATGGAAAACAATAAAAAACAAATGATTACAGGTATACTGGACCAACATTAGTAAATGTTATTGATAATTTTAAATGTCCAGAACGTCCAGTTAATAAACCATTAAGATTTTCTGTAAATGATATATATAAAGGTACTGGTTCTGGATTTTGTGTATCAGGGCATGTAGAAACAGGTATGGTGTGCATAGGGGATAAAGTTTTGGTGCAGCCACAGAATGAAGTTGCAGTCGTTAAAGGTTTTCCTATTGAAATGACTACTTTCAAAGTAATTTCTTATTCATTTAGATATGATAGAAATAATTAAGATGATGTATTTACTTATTTAGGTTTACAAGCGGATGATATGTCCATAGTAAATGCCTTTGCCGGTGATCATATCTCTTTGACTTTATCCGGCATCGATCAACAAAATGTTGGAGTTGGTGATATCATTTGTAATCCACAAAATCCCGTATCAGTAACAACATGTTTTCAGGCACACATAGTTATATTTTCTATTGCCGTGCCCATTACGAAAGGCTTCCCAGTAATAATGCATCAGCAATCTTTGGTACAACCAGCCATAATAACTAAATTGATAGCGCAGCTCCATAAAAGTACAGGAGATGTGATAAAAAAGAAGCCACGGTGTTTACTTAAAAACTCTAGTGCGATTATTGAAATTGTAACACAAACTCCGGTTTGCGTAGAATTGTATAAGGACGTTAAACAGCTTGGTAGGATAATGTTAAGAGTGGAAGGTACCACGATTGCAGCTGGCTTGATTACAAAAATTAAATGATTATTAATTAATTGAGTTCCTTGGTGCAAAATCTAAATATAGGATAAAATCGTGTATCTAATATAATAAAAATTCTATCCAGAAAGTGATATTATTTTTTTTTAATGTGTATAAAAACTGTTTAAATCTTAATACTATAATTATACAGACAAAAGTTTTTATTTTTATTGTTATTAACTATAACTTATAATACCTTTGTATTCTATTTGTAATAATGTGTAATATTTTTAATATAACACAGAATAATACATTTAATTATTTATTCATAATATATAGTTTTCAATTTTAATACTTAAATAAAGAATATAATTTTCTCTGTGATAAAGATTCTTTGATATATTTAAATTATCCATAATCGCGTTTCATCAATAATGAATTTACATCTGACAACTACTGCAACCAAAGGGAATGTCTACATTATGGTTGAGGTTACTTGGCCTACCTAGTCTTCGACTTGGAGGTTTAGGTGGACTGAGAAATAAAAATATAGTTTAAAATTGTCCTTAATAATAATTGATTAAATTATTTGCAATTAATTTAAATATACATGATTCTTACCCAAAGCCAGGTCTAAAATCTCTTGCGTTCCTAGCGTTATTTTGATCTGTATCCATACCAAATAATGTCTTGAAACTGATGTAAAAATTATGCATAATTACAAGTACAATGATGCACCAGGAAGTATTTAAAAAATTTCTATTATTTAATACTTACAACATTATCACCATAAATATTATAGCTGAAAAGAAATCAGCGATTCTTTTAAAGCCCCATGGTACTGAATTCAGAATTTTTCCATCTGAAAATGCGTGTTGTCATTTGATACATTTCTCTGAATTGAAACATTGATAAGATCAAAGGTTATAATTATTACCACTCGATATATAAACCATATTTAGTAGTCAACGTTGACGAATAATAATGGAAAATAAATTTTATATTGCTATTGTTCAATTATTACAATCTTCTACTATAGTTAACACTGCGTATTCCAATTATTATAATTTAATTAATTAACGTCGACAAGTGTCACTGACAGATGATTTTACGAACGTTGAATTAAAAAATATTTTTTTGAGCCCCTTTGTGCATTCTCTCATATGTACAGCCCTGAATGCATCAACGTGCCATCTAGCGTTTTATTTGTGAATTAATTCATGTACTTTTCGCGTTAAAACAGTTTTTAATTATGTTCTTGTTCAAAATATTTTTAAACAGATTAAATAATTATATTACATGCAATCATTGACGCTATTTATCATGGAATATTCAACTACACTTTTCGTCATATCGTAAGTACAAGAAAATTTTGATAACTTATTTGTATTATTGTTATATTTCATATTATTTTAATCATTTTTGAATAGGTTTGAAAATTTACAAAGATTATACAAAGATATTAATTAATCTAAAATTTAATGTATATTAAAATGAATATCTTCAGCGAAATATTAATATTATTACATATTTGTGTAAAAATCCGTCATAGGTTCTCGTGGTCTAAATTTAATCCAAACGCCACCCTTTGCTCGTAATGTCAATCTAAATTTGACATTAATTTTGTGCTTGTTCTCAACTGGTTCCAATATAAAATTTCGAATAATTGTACTAAAGATCGCCTTCATTTCCAACATCGTAAATTTGTTTCCTTTAAGAAAATGGAAGGATTAGTCAAGAAAATTGGAAACGTTTGAACATTTTCGTTACTCGAACGATATTTGCGCCAAAATAACGAAAGGTTTAAAACGCAAATATAACTTAATATGATAGTTCATTTTCGTGATTATTTACCGATGCATTTCCTATTACCGATACTGAAAGGAATATAAGCATGCGGATCTAATTTTTTCGAATTATTTACATCAAAACGTTCTGGCTTAAAAGATTGCGGATCTGGATAATAATCCGGTATTCGGTGAGTAATATAAGGTGATATTAAGACGTGAGTACCAACTGGTAACGTTTGACCATCTAAAAGAAAAACCCAAGAATTATTTGCAATATAATTTATCATTTTTTGTTGACGACGAAGACGTGAACGAAACGTGAACGAAGAAACGAAAATTTATCGAAGAATTTTAATCAAGTCAAGTTGGTTAAAAAAATTCTTAATACCAATTTCTGTATCTTTGCAGAGACGTCTGCATATTGTCACAACTGTAGGATAAAGTCTGAGTGTCTCTTTTATACACATTTCCAAATATTTCATCTTTTTAAAAGAATCCACCGACGTTAATGTACTACAATCTTCGAAAATTTGCTTTAATTCTTCGAAGCAATTTTCTTGCCATTCGGGATGATTTGCTAATAGAAATAGGCCCAATGTCGTAGCTGTGCTGACGGATTCCAAACCAGCTAACATGAACGTACTGACTTCGTCCAAGATATCATTGTTATTGAAATTCGGATAGTTTTGTTTCGCATCAATTAAATATTCAATCAAAGATATCTTATCATTCCTTTGTTGCTTATCTTTTTTTTAGATTCTTCTATCTCTTTGATAATATTATAACAATAGGCGTAATTTTCGTCATATTGTTTTTCATCAATTTTCGAGTGTTTAGTTAATTTGTACAATGATTCGAACATTAACCACGGTCGTTTAAAACGATAATCCGCATACATTTCGTTCCTAATTAGATTTCTTATTAGAAATATTTATTATCTGATTCTATGTAAGATATTTTAAACTTTACACGACCAAAATTCTGTGAAGGCTTATAAATTTGAATCTACATTTAACATAAGACAAAATTTTCCTTCGGAGCACACAGAAAAAGTCGAGTATTCGTCATTTATTTAATTAATTATACATAAAATTATACAAAAAATACATAAAAATCAAGAGTCCTAATAGATTAAGAAAAAATATGATATTAGATTTGTTTTTTTTATTTTTCAATATAAAAATTAAGCCTTTTCACTTTGGTCGTTTAATTTTGAGACATTCCATATATGATTAATTAATATTTATATGTATTATAAAAACAATACTTACACTTTGAACGGATAGAAAGATGTTTCATTATTCTCATTGGTAAATTTTAAGTTAAGAATAATTTCGGCTTGTATGTTATAAATGGTATTATTGATAAATTTCGTGATATTGATGTCTTGATTAATATTATCACGAAATGTTGATACCAAATATTCGGCGTGCTCGAGAAAGGTTTTATTGTACATTTTCATTTTTGGAACTGTAAAAAAATTTTGAAGGATCTTCTGATGTAATTTGTAAGTTTCACCTTGACTCGTTAATAATCCTTTACCAAGATAATTGAGAAACAAAAAATATACAGAAGGTTTCTTCGTCTGTTCCGAATTATTAAGTACTTTTTTAATGGATTCAGGTCGAATGATCATTATGAATGGTATAACAGATATCCAAAATCTAATCATATTATGCAACGAATATTTTTCTAATTCGTTTAAAGCTAGTTAAGTAAAAAGAAAAAATATCAAATTAAAACGATTCCAAAGGATGTTCATTTTTTTCTTCACTGTCTTTTTCTTTTGGATACTTACAATTTGGTGCAAAGATATTGCGAACATTACCGATTAATGGTAGTGCCGGAAATCCATCGAGACCTAACGCGATTTTAACCAATCGAATGTAATTTTTTTGAAGATATACTACGAGAAAACAAATTATTCCAATAAGGTAAATCCATAAGTTGGAATTGTCTTTTCCCCACTGCTGATATTATTAATATTAATTCAAACAAAATAACATATATATTTATTATTTTTTAATGCGATTCAAAAAGTTTACTTACGATAAATATTTCTTTCAAGTCCATGACGTCAAATGTAAGGTTTTTTTTTATTATTCTTCTTCTTCTTAAAAATAACTTTCCTTTAAAATAACTTTTCTTCAAAATATTTATTCAAAGATATATAATAGATGAAATAAAATAGAAAAGAATCGTAAATATTTATAATTCCCTATATTACTAATTAATAATGGTTGTATCTTGAACTACACAGATTTTTCGTCGTGCTACTAAACTAGTTGTACCGAATCAAGAAGGCGTCCGCCGCTTCCTTACGCCACGCTTATATACGCATTCACCCCACCAGTGGTCTTAAGGGGGGATATACCTTTAGAGGCCCGAAAAACGCTTTTTTTACGAACTTTTTTTGGAAAACTGGCTTTATATTTTTTGACGAATGATCTTTAGTTCAAAATATACATGTTTGAAGATAATACAGTAATTTTTTTATGTAAAAATATTGATACATAACAGAGTTATAACCAATCTGCGTGATGCCCAAAAAAAAAGGTGGTTTGCGGTGAGTAAAGAATCTCTTTACTGGACAATCTGAAATAAACAAAATCAATGCAAATACCTTGTATAGATGTGTTTTAATAGATTGAACGATCAACTTTTCCAAAATATTAATTTTTTACAAAATGGCGCACTTTTGAAAAAAAAGTTTTGTTTTTTCACCAAAAAAACGCCTATTTATCGGCTTAAAAAAAAAAATATTAATTAAAAATAAAAAATCGATCGTTCAATCTGTTCTCTATTATACTTTTAATAACTGATTAAAATTTGAAAGCAATCGGTTAATCCGTTCGTGAGATTTCTTACTCACCGATTTTGAAAACGTAGTTTCGAGAAAAACGCGTTTAAACAGGAGATAAAATAAAGAAAGAATTACATATTATTTCTTTCGTCTACAATATCTCCATAAATAAAGGTCACATCTTTATGAAATTTTGACAGAATACTTTCGAAATGATATACTTTTAGAAAATGCAATAAAAAAAAATCGATTTTTTTTTTCAAAATGTATATCCCCCCTTAATCACTTTCGTCAATCCTTCTCGAAATTTCTAAACTATTCCCAATGAATCAATTAAAGGACCATTTTTAAATTTCTGGTTTGGGAATATTCGAAAGGTTTCGGGGCGCTTATAAAACGATATATTAGACGTGATATCATCTAAGCAGGCCCATTTTTATTTACGGCAGATCGTACACACTCATATTCATTTTTCAACATCCATCGATAATTTCACGCGTACCATGCACTCCCACATAACATAAAAACTTCCTAAAACATTTCTTAAAAGTTTTAAACCTTTCAAAAAGGTTTCCAAAAAATCTTTTTACAAGGTGAAAATGTCCACGTTCAGAGCCTTGCAAAAGATTACTTTATCAGTAAAGTATTTTAGAAATGTTTTAAAAATAGTTTTGTAAAATCTTTTATGAATCTTTTTCAAAATATTTTAGAATGATGCCTGCAAGGTTTCTGAAAGATTTTTTGGAAATATTTTACGAAACTTTCGCTGAAAGATTTCAAAACCTTTCGTGTTATGTGGGCTCGCACCCTTCATCTTTCTTCCATCCTCACATATATGCCATTCCTCCTCTTATAGTTTATCGTCGTTTATTTTCAATAATCTTTCGTTTTAGCAACTTAAAATCCCCACTTTGCGTCATCCCGAATTGAGTAATTTTGATTGGGAAATCGAGACTTAGCATGATAATCAAAATCTAAACTTGATTTATATCGAAACGAATCCTTAAATCGTTATATAATATTAGTTTCATTTACTTTTAAATTAAGTTCTTTCTCTTTTTCTTGTTTTCATTACGAATGGTGGAGGAATGGTCGGAACACTGGCAGGATTTGGTATTGGTGGAAATGAACTTTGTTGGATAGAAATAAATTGTTCATTACAGTGTTTTACAATAGAAACATTTATTTGTAGAATCCGTTGCAAAGACACGACGGAATATCTGATATAATTTGTTTGTTCGTTTTTTCCCTTTTTTTTTCTTTTCTTCATTTGCATTTTTATCCTTTTTTTTTTTTGATTCATGTCACATTACATATACACAGGAAATTAATATAATCCGCGCACATAGATATTTTTTCGATTCATTTTTTAGTCGACAAGCATAAAGTTCTAAACGCACTAGCACAAAACAATATGTATCGTACTTGTAATTGGATATCGGCCGAATATCATTTCAAATTCAAGGTTTATTTTATTGCATCGTATTTCATCAATTAAATTTACGTTTTTTACTAGATTGTGATATATTATGTAATACAATACTCCTAAGACGTATTTTAATTTTGTTTTGTATGTAAATATCACTTCATATTAGAATAATAATTAATTATAATTACCTTTTCATTTTTTTTTCATACGTTTAATCATGTAATGAATAATTTTAGCGTCGTGCGATTCACGCTAGTGCGTTTAAGTCTTTAATACGTTAAGCGCCACGTCGGTTTCTAGGGACTGACGCTAGATTTGTGAGACTGAACATTTAAATTAGGCGATATCGGTTTTTTTTATCAATGTTTCAAGAAAAAGAATATAATACTTAAAAAACATTAATGTAATTTATTAAAACAAGATAAACAAAGGTGAGGTTTCTGTGTACCTAAATTGGTTACAAAAGGTTGTTACTTTTTGCGTTACATTTTTAGCTGTCTGTGGTCCTAATATTTTTACATTCTGATTATTATCTGCAAATAGAGATTTAAACATACGAAGACAAGTGTTGATTACGATACCGTATCTTCGTTCCGTTTCGACATCTTTTTATACTCTGGCTCGTCTAACGGTGAACGGGCCCGGCAGGGTTGACTGTGGTTTAAACGGAAAGATATCAAAATTCGGCGTAGCGCTCAACGTGTTAAACTTTTTTTCTATTTTCTTCTTTTCACTATAGATGTTTTACATTTATGCGATGAAACCAGTTTTTTTTTTTACACGGATTATAATATAAGTGTACACGAGACACAGATAGGTATAGGATGGAAGTTCAAGATAACAAGGAAAGAAGTTTTATGCCAAATTATTAGTGTGCTTTAAGAAACACGTGCGCATTTATTTCTTTCCCCTTTTTTTTATTTAAATATAGCGGCAAGTTGAAATGTGCTACCTCATTTCAATTTTATTTCATTAAAAGGATCCACGAGGCAGAGTTGTGCTATACTAAATATATTACCAAAAAAGATGTTAAAGTTTAAAGATAATATTATTAATTTGAGTCAAACAAAAAAGAAAGAAAAATGTTTGGGAAATCTGGATAAAAAAATTGATCTGAATGTGGTGGGTGTTTTGAACTCTTTAAGTCTTGAACTTCTTAGTCTTTTCTTGCTTGATTTTTAAAAACCCTGTTGTAGGTGTGTTAGCTCGAATTTGTTCATGTCAGAATTTAGTCGAACGATCTGACTTGAATGTGCACGTGCTTTTACGTTTAGTGCAATACAGGAAGAAATTTTCTTTTGAAAATGTACAGTCAGGTTTATACGTAATTCTGAAAATTTCAAAAGATTTTGAAGTAAAGATCATTTCGAAACGACATGTTTTCCTTATTATTATATTTCGTCCCGTAATCGTTTCTTTATATATAGAAATGATTTCGTAAAAAAAAGTGTCCATCGAGTAAGATTTCTTTTGATAATACACGATTACTTTGATTTTACGTGAGCGCGATTGTACATTTTGAAAATTGATAATAGCTTTATTATTACTTATAAAGCAGAAATGACGAAAGTAATAGCAACGATGCAAAATTTCTTAAGACGAATTTCATTTGATTATGCGAGAGTTTTAAATGAAAGAAGATCTATTATAAAAGCTAAAGATGAATGAAAAAACAAACAAAAAATAACGTAATAGAAAAGATAAATGTATATATAAAATAAAGTTTATCAATATATTAAATATTCTTTTGACTCGTTGCTCATTACTTCCGCAAGAACGAGTTCCGAGGTAGGTTTACGACACGATGGGATTCTCTTCGTGAGCCATTTTTTTTTCCATGACACGGATGAAGAAAGTACAGGCTTTGAAAGTGAGCAGGTCATAGAAAGGAAGCTTGCATGCTGTCTCTTTTTCTTCTTGGTACGCCCTCGTTGACCTAGATTGGCCCTTTACCAGGGCAACTGTCCATTCGTTCCCTCTTGGTCATCGTTAAAATGACCAAGAGTATAACGAACGAAGATAGGAGAGATCGCCATGAGGTTTTAGATTAGACTTCCACTCCTCTTTGCACTGTATTAGTGTCCAACGCGCATTTCCCGTTAACGTCCGGAGAATTTTGAAGATATTCTTCGGATGGCGTAACACCGGCAGTTCTCATATCGTCCCTCACGCGTTCCACCTACAAGTAATAATAATAATAATCATTTCAAACTAAAATATTAAAGATGATAACACTAATAACGGATTATTACCTTTTTAAAGACTCTTAGTAAATTTAAACCGGCCACCTTTTTCAGATCGAGTACGCTCCATTTGCCACTTCGAATAAGTTCTATAAATAAATCGGGATATTTGGAAACGTCGTTGAGACCTCTCGGTGTTCTAAGGTAAAACAATCCAATGAATATTTGATATTAAATAAGATTATATTTCAAATAATATCGACGTACTTGTTGATACCATCGAAATCACCACCGACTCCGATATGATCGACGCCGATAAGATTTTTAATATAATAAATATGTTCCGCCACATCAGATATAGTTGCCTCAGGACCGCACTTGACGAAATAATTATAAAATGTCACCATCACTAATCCGCCGTTGGCAGCCTAAACATTACGAATTAATACATAATTATATAGAATATTATACGTCTATCATCTTTGATCTTTTGATAATATGCACAAGGAAAGTAATACGATTTTAATGAGCGATACTAAATGAAAGGTAGGAAAATTATCAGTCGCGATGGTCGCTACAAGTGGAAGAGTAGAGAGCACGGCGGTTTGTTATCCGCAGTTACAATTATACCGCCGTGTTTCAGGTGGATGGAGCCGTTAATTTTGGTCCCTGTTAATTTGCTTCTTAACGAGGTCGGCTAGGAGAGGATTCTTACTTTAATGGAGCAGAAAACTCGACAATAGAAAGGAATCGTCGCTGGTAATTGTTTCAAACCATTGGAATTCTAGATGCCGAGGAGCAAAGATAATTATCTATCCCCGAGAGAGAGAGAGAGTGAAAAGGGAATGAGGAACGTGGGGGAGGATCGAAGGAAAGTAACGTCGTATCTTTAAAAGCGAGAATAATTATTTTTCAGAGGTGTAAATTAAAAGGCTAAGAGAGGTGTCGGATGTAGAAAATGGAGCAAACGAAAGCAATATTATTATCTCGATATTGTCGACCTTACCAACTGTTTTAAAATGTCATCGGGCACGTTTCTCGAGGAATTACAAATGGCAAAGGCCGAGGAATGTGAAAAGATCAGAGGTGCTTTGGTCGCTTTCAGGGCATCCTTCATTGTTGCTCTGGCTGTGTGGCTGAGGTCTATCAGCATGCCTAGTCTATTCATCTCTCGTACCACGGCCTTGCCGAACGCCGTTAAACCTCCTCCTAAGAATCACAATAAAAATAGTAGGTTAATTCAAAATAAGATACACCATAAAGGATGAAGAAATAAATTTGTACAAAAGTGTATGCATCAGTACAAAGGACCGAAATAGATCTTTTAGTTTGTGTAGCGTACTTTGGCAACATTTAACCAGACATTGTGTAGCAGTGCTATAAAACCATATACTCGCGTTGCTTAGGGGCACTTGAGGAGGTAACCGCAGCCAAGGGATGGACCGTACTCCTCCATCCTGTTTATAGCCCGGAGGATCTCTTGCACCCTTGGATTACCATCTGTTTAGTTTGTTGAAGGATAGTTTACGCGGTCCACACTTTGAGTATGACAATGAGTGTGCACCCACCATCCTTCCTACTTTATCTTCTATCTTTTACTTTTCAGTTTGATTCGATATTAACAATGATATGCGAGATTGATTATGAAAAGCATATTCTTTCTTCCTTTATCTTTTTCCTTTCCTATTTCCTCTTCAAAATCGTATTCGCAAATTCACGCGGAGAGGATTTCCCGATGGTATTGATCGATCGCGCATGAGAGATTATGGACGAAGAGTGATTAATTTTTTTTTAAATCGCGTTACTCCATTTCCCATCGTCCTCCGTTACGCTTCAACATATTTTATCGTTTCGAATTGAATTTCCGGGAATTCGCGCGGAATTTCAAATGTAATTCATCAATTTGCCTCGTTTTATTCGTTGCCGTTTTATCTATAGATATACCTACTGTTATTATCGATCGTCTAGTCGAGAGGAAAGAGAGAGAGAGAGAGAGAGAGAGAGAGAGAGAGAGATTCGAAACGGTGATAAATTCAAATTAAATCGTGAAAAATCTTTGACTCACCGTCCTTGTCGTCCTCCTCGGCGGTGGAGCTTTTAGCCCAGGGTGTGTTACATCTGTGCGTTAACGTCAAATATCTTACGCCGAGGTGATAAAGAGTCCTTAAAACGGCTAGACTACTTCCTAGACTATGTCCTCCTTCCACCCCTATGAGCGAAGCTATTCTGCCTCTCTCGTGAGCCTCTAAGATTTCTGTACGTCCAACCAAAAAAGTACGATTAAACATTTGGTTATTTGCAATAAATCGCTCGAGTAATATTTAAAAAGTGAACCTTCAGACGATGCAGCAAATTGCATCTGTTGAGAGTACTTTTCTATCAGTCGTTTTATAAGGTCGACCTGTTCCAGAGTCAGCTGCACGGCGTTAAGATGCTGAGAGTCGCATGGCACATAAGCGGCCCAAAACTACGGCGACGTGAACCTTATTATTGAAGAAAAGGGAGGAAGGACAGAGAGTAGTGGTGGGTAGTAGAGAAAAGCCGATAATACCTGACCACCGACCATGCCTTGTCGCAATCTGACCAAGTCCGTTTGACTCCAATTGCTTTTGCTCCACGGTGGGACTTGCCGGAGATCCTTGTCGAAGTCGAAATCGGCCAACTGGTTGTGGACAAAGTTTCTGATATTCCAAGGTAGGTCATTGTGTCCGTCGATCAGCGGTACCTCCGTTAGAATTTGTCGTACTACTTCGAGTCTCTCTCGCGGCGTTGTCAAGGACGACACGAGATCGTTATCAGCCGGTTGCGGTCCAACTCTGCCAACCCAGCTGCCAATCGACAGTATAATCACGCTCACGATCCAGACACCGCTTTGTCCGCCACTCTGAAACAATGCCAATCGATTGTTACAGCTTTTTATGACATGATACTAACTAAAAATTATGTTACTTTATTTTCAAGATAGAATACTTTGACTCTGAGCAAAGTAGATCAAATCTGGGACAGCGTATACCACATTGATTTCTCTCTATCATTCTTCTTCTATATTATTCTTTAAATTCCCAGAGGAACAGACGACGAGGAGCAAGATG
Organism: Polistes dominula; assembly: GCF_049000335.1. NCBI lineage: Eukaryota > Metazoa > Arthropoda > Insecta > Hymenoptera > Vespidae > Polistes > Polistes dominula. Next base: position 7,267,949 of record NW_028300899.1, read on the forward strand.
TGTACGGAAGAAATAATTTATCGTTTTCTCGATGTTTCATTTACGAATTTATTGAAAAGGTTTTTTTTTCCTTTTTTTTTTTGATCAACGAACGAAAAAAGTAAAGTACTATTTTAGCTCGGATTTAGATACTTTCCCAATAATCGAATAGAAATTGATATCGTTTCTCGTATCTACCTAACTATAGAAAAGGATCGTTGCTTGATTTTGAATCGAATGGGGGAAGAATGATGTGGCTTTGTCGAGGTTTAGGTATATCGTTTCCTTCGATGCAACGATTGCATAGAAGACATTCTAGACGATCATGGCTTTTCTGCGATAGCAGCTTGCAAGACAAAGCCTCGGGTTTGATGCAGCTCCTATTCGACGGAATGATGGATCGAATTCGCTGGGGAGGAAATTATAACGTCGAGTATACACTCTAGAGATACGTATAACCTTTACAGACTTTATAGATAAAGTTGAAGTAAAGTAAAATGAAGAATAAAAAAAAAACAAAGAAAAAGAAAAAGAAAAAAAAAGCTGGATCAAGGATAATGCTTCTTTCTCGTAAAAATTAACGTTAAAATCGAGATAAAAAGATAAAGAAAGATAAAGAAAATTCTTAGCACGTAATTTTTCATGGTTTTATACTCGTAGCAACGAATGGTCACACCATCACACTATTCGACCAAAGTTAGGTAAGAGTAGAAGGCAGAAAAGTTTTTTCAAAACTTTTCGCATATCGTATTTTGCTGCACTTTAGTCCGGGTTTATGTTTTCTTCCGCGGCGTCGTCGAAGGCCAGTTGAATGAAAAGTTCGAGTACGAAGAGAATCTAGCGAGTTCCTCTTTTGAGATCTACGTTCTATTTGTGTGTGTGTTTGTGTGAGCGTGAGAAAAGTGACGCCTGCGAGTAAACGTCCCTAAAAAGAAAAAAAAGAAAAAAAGATAACAAACGTGCGAAAAGAAAAAACGGGAAGAAGAAGAAGGGATGAAAGTAAAAGAAATTTTGATGGTTTTCACATCCAGTGTGTTACTTTTCGCGTAATACGATAGCTTACGTGAAACGTTAAAGGTGAAAGAAAAATTTTGTGAAAGACTTAAATTTCGTTGAAATGAAAAGTAAGTGATACGACTAAATGGCATCGTTTACAGTTTTACAGATATCGAGCGTTTCCTGAAAATTTGCCATTTGATTTTTGAACCCATCATTTTGGCAACAACGTTCGATCGTTCGCAGATGGCTTGCAGCAAGCAATCCGATTGAATATTTTGTTTCCATAGCCACGACAACTGATATTGCCCGTTCAATAATTAATTGTTCAATTCTACTGGTTGGCAGTATTAGAGAGAAGGATTAATTGTTTATCAAAATCGGTTGTAGGCGCGGCGCATGCTCCTCCTCGAGTTATTCGAGGAGTTAGCCAAGCGCATTAAATTCTCCTTTAGAATTTTAACGAGTTTCTTCGTTTCTTTCGTTCTTCCTTTCCTTCCTTCTTTCTTTTTTTTTCTTTTTTTTTTCTTTTTTTATTTCGATTCTCTTCAATGCCGTGCTTTTTGTTAAAATCGTATAACGTTTCACGGTTTAATGCACCTTCGTGTTTTCGCAAGATTTTCATTAGACGTGGGAGAAAAATTTTCAAAGACGAGTGTGACGAACATTCGAAATAAGGACAACAAAATCTATGACAAAGACCATGTATTCCGCTCGTACACGACATAAGATTTATTATTACGACGAAGACGTCTAATTTGACTTCGTCGCGTTCCAAAGTTTTCAATGCAATGAGAGAAATTTTGAAGGTCGACGAGTTTCGCGATAAGTATACCCTTAAATAAAACGTGTCTGTAGTTGATCGACACTTGAGAATCGAGTTTAGTCTAATTTTCTCTCTTTCTCGAGTGTTTTTGATGTTTTAACGAAATAGGGGAAACTTCCTAGTAGAATTTCTTTCCTTGTCTTTATCAGCGAATCAAGTTTATAGAACTGCTTATCATCGATTTTACGAGTAGAATAATTTTATCGGTCGATTCATAATCATAAAACGCAGACTTTCTAATCCGAAGAAGGAAAGGGGGTTTTCGATATTCGGTCGAATTGTTTAGAAATAAATTAGTTGGTTAAAAATTCGACTGGGGATGGCGAAACGTATGCACCCGGGCGCGGGCGCGGGCGCGTCGTCCCCCTCGTGGAAGATAGCCGGGCTCGTAATGGGAACATTTCCGTGGGAAAGGGTGAAATAAATCTTCTATCGGTTCCTCTATCACTCTCGACAGATAAGGTAATCTATTTCTGTTCGTTCCGTTTATAGATGGTGTTCGCGTAAAACCAAATAAAATGAAAGCAAAAAATATCTTCTATCTTTCTTTTAATCAGTATTTATCTGGAATCCTTTGAAATCGTATTAAATTGAGCGCAAGGAGTAGTAACGGATAAAATAATGAAATAAAAGCAGAACCAATAACAAATAGAAAAAGAATAGAAAAATACAAGAGAGATAATAAAATGCAGTGCGTCGAGGATGTTCTCTTTGTTCGCGGGGAAAAGCTTTTAAGGTCATGAATGGGGTGGATTTACACGGACTACTGTTTCATAATTGGTCGAGTGAACAGCATGTGAAAGGGTCCGTTTATGGTGGATATTGTATACCGAACGATGCCGACGTTTCGCTCGTTTATTATAGACGCGACCACGCGCCCTGCACAAATGTGCTTCTGACTTACATGTTCGATGTTCATTCGTCATACGAGAAGCTAGCAAAGCTTGCCAGTTTACAGGCGTAGATATACCTACGGATATGCATATATTTTTCAGTGTGCTAGAGATCAAGTTTGAAACCACACTTAATAGCACTCCCACGGATCCAAATAAAATTGTTATGACCAATAGAGAGAAATATTCAAGCCCTAAACTGTTATTTCGAACTCCAAGCTTCCTGTGCTTTCAATTTTACGAGTATGATATTTGTGATTGTGTTACGTGACAGTTATGACTTACGGTTATCGTAGATTATCGCGCCCTTGGAAAAAGATTTGACTCTTTTTCCTAAACTACTTTGGATATATCGATACTTTAACTCGCAACATTTCAACATAAAACGAGCTTACGCGAGGACTCGATTCCTCGGAGTATCCCCGAATTTCTTTTATTTGTCCTCCTCTTGTGCAGGTATATGTATATGTTATACATGCTCACACACACAGATATTTGTCCCCGAAGAAAAGGTCCTCCAGTCGAAAAATGATAAAACTGTTGAGGAAGTTTTCTGTAGGAAATATGCTGAAATTTCGTTAGATTCAAGGACGGAAAAGATTCATGCGATTCATCGCCCACTCGACAAACGTAGGACGAATACTACCGTGGGTTAGGGTGTAGAGCGGAGATGTGCAAACTTTTGGCGCGAAAACTTTCCGATTGGAAATATTTTGCGTGCTCGTTTCTCTTCCTTTTTCTTCGCTTGTTGGCTTCTATCCTATTTATGTTCCGGGTTTCGACTACCCACTGGATTATCGTAAATCAAGGAGAGTTTGGAAAAAGACTGGTGGAAAGGAAAGGGTAGGTTCGTTCGATCGATCGAACGAACCAGCGAACTATTCCTTCTGACCATCGATTCGTCGTCGTCGTCGTCGTCGTCTTTTTATCGATTTGGAAATCTGAAAAATCAACGACTGGACGCGCAACTCTCGGCACTTTCCTCCATCTTCTATTAAAGCGAGCCAAATTTTTTCTCTTCCCTTAATTATATCAGCCAAGCTGATGGGGGTGGGTGGGACCCCCAGAAATCGGGTTAACAGATAGTTTTACGAGTTGGAGAGAACGTTCACGACAAGCTTTCGGATACACAGGGGAGTAAAGTTTATTATCAAGGGCGTAACGCTATGTGCCGTACGCGATGTGAAATATGTTAGCGTACGAGGCTACAAACAAATCTTACCAGCTAAAAGTTACACGGCTCGGTGGAACAGGTAGTAGTAATAGTAGTAGTAGTAGTAGTAGTAGTAGCAGTAGTGGTAGTACGTGTCGTTAATGTTGCTTCTATTATCTTGCGATGTCGAAATATCGTGGGAACGTGCTTTCTCATAGAATAACAACGACAACGAGAAAACTTTTCTATGCCTACGACGAGAGTTGAATACGAATGAGTATTCAACGAGACGGTGACGAATAATTTGCCGTAATCTACTCCCGCGATACTCTCCGGCAACTCGCGTTAAACCTTATATCCACCACAATCGGGTTGCTTTTTTTTTATTTTATTTTTTTCTAGTCAAAAAGCGATCAAAGATTTACAAGCTACCTCTTTTCATCGAATAGCTTATAAGCTTCGATTTAGTTAACCCCGGTGGGGAATACAGTTTGCATTCGCAACTAAAACTGTAACTAAAAGTTTTACCTGGTGGTTTGTATGCGCATATGTACGTACGACGTACATGGTTGTAATCTTTTGGCCTCCTTTTTTCAGAAGGCAATCCTCGTTTGTCGTCGGTAATTAGTTGCCTAACAACCGACTGCGTCTACCTGCGTGGAATCGTATTATTTTGGAGCCCCTCTAGCAACACTCCGTGCTAATCACGATACGAAGTTTAATGAAACGATTTTAATTATATTATACTGCGAATGTTAATCCCGTATTTCTCTGACAAAGAAGAAATAATAAATGTTATTTTCAGGAGGAAATTTTTTTTTCGTTTACGATAAACATTCTTTTATCCGACAAAATATGCGTTTGCTCATCACTATGTTCGTTTGGACTTTGATGATTTTATTAAACAATTACAACAAGCATTTTATTAATTTCTCTTTCTCATTCTCTTTCTCTCTCGTAATATATCGGAGGCAAGTGATTTTATTTTATTGAAATGAAATCGTTCAACGAGTTTTATTTTCTATTTGCACACTTTTGAGAGAAAAATAAAGTCAAATATATATATATATATCACAGGGGGGAAAAAAAGAAAAAGCATTTCGATATAAATATCGCAATGAAAATATTTTTCGTACTATTTTCGATTCGTAATTCGTTCGGTGAAAATGAATGAATCATCGCGCCGTTGCGCTATTTTAACGAAGTTAAATCCACGAAATACAGTGACAGATAGTGAGGAAATAATACTTGACGAAATATATATTTCATCGAAGGATGAACGGACGTTTAAAGTTAAAATTATTATAGCGTTTAATCTTTATTTTACTTTATTTCAACTCAAGGTACGAATCGTTCTTGAGATCTTTTTGGAAAATCTTGTCTCAAAGGAAAAGGGACTTTGGCAGTCCTAGATCCATGTCGGGATAGTTTTGAATGGCAACTACTATGAGACTTGGTGGTATCAAATCCAAGAAATCGTATCTGTTTCCCAAGAGTTAGAAATTCGTTCTGTGGAACTTTGTCGAAAGCGCTTGGGGGCTACAACAAATCGGGATTTCGATAAATTCTTACCTTTAGATATCGTCAAAGTCCATCTTAACCTTTTCGTGCTAGACCAATGGCGTTTCCATCCATTGTCTTCCTCTCTTTAGATATTGTTTATTCATCGTTATAGATCAAAAGGATCCTTTTGATAAAAGTATCTAGGTGTGTGTGTGTGTGTGTGTGTGTGTGTGTATGTGTGTGTTGGTACTGTAAGAGGTTTTCTTCTAAACGATTACAATCGACTATCGCACTATCGATAAATTTTACTTTAGTGGTTTCGGATCAACGGGCTAACGACGAATCTGTTAAAACGATAGCTAGTAAAAGGGAATAGCTAATGATGCGTATTACTTTATATTCTGGAGAATCTACTAACAAGGTTTCAACCTTAGAGAAATCCTTGTGAAGGTGCACGAATGCAAAGTTAACCGTAGCATTTGCCCGCGAGAAATTACTTTGAGCGTAAAAGTTAGCAAAGAACAACGTTATGGAATAAAGACCTAGCTGTTCGATTAACTCGAATGTCAACCCGACGACAGGTTAATACACCTCTCTCTTATTTTTATTATTTTTTTCTAACTACCCATATATACATACTACTGATATATATTTATTCAATTAAGGAATAAAGCCCCGGTCGAAAGGAAAGATTTACGAACGTAACGTATTACGGGATGTTAGTAATAATCTACACGTAGTTTGGATTATTAATAGACCGAGTAAGAAGGTTAGTCCGAAGCAAACGTTGGTGTATAGTCGATGGTAGGTATAGCGACATCTGCAAAAGCATTAGTGCTTACTCTCTAACCCTTTCTCACCCACACCTAACACCACCACCTTCAAGCTTTACCGTTATATCTATGTCTGCAATTGCAAAACGTATTATTATTTATGAAACGGTAATGAAGACGTTCCTCTAATATTCTGCAGGTTTCTATCTACACATATACACGACTTTAGAGAGTAGATAATATTGGTAAAGTGTGCGTGTTTCGCTCCATTCGTTCATTTAATATTTAATAGATACCGTTGGTCGTTGAAAAGCTACGAGAGAGAGAGAGAGAGAGAGAGAGAGAGAGAGAGAGTGAAAGAGTTCATTGAACTTTACAAATCTTACGATTTATTCTTCTTACTAAGAACTGGGATTACTTGTTGCTTGCTTTGCATTGCTTTTTAATACAAAAGAGAGCATGTGACTTGTACGATCTCCTTAAACATTTTTTCGTGGTGTTACATGCGATCTCGTACGAGTGTCAATTAGCCTACTTCTTCGCTTGAAAACGAAGCGTTGTCGTCCTCGTCGTGGCGACGAAAATTCGCGAAAACGAAGTTGACTCGACGAGAATGAGAGAAAGAAATAGACACTAAAAGATAGATAGAGAGGGAGAGAGAGAGAGAATCTTTCTTTTTTTTTTTTTTTTTTGAATCTTTCCGTGCAGCAGCTTTCACGAGTTGTTCTACGAGTGTTCTCGGACACTCGACGCTCTTAATGCAAAAGTCAGTGAGTGGGGCTCTCTGTGAAAAGGAACGAGGCAAAAGTAGAAAGAGAAGGAAGAAGAAGAAGGAGGAGTGGCCGAGATTCGCGAGTTCTACGCCACTGGGTAACCCCGGAGACGAATCTTCTCCCTCGTTACCGTGTCGGCTAACGAGAAATTTCGTCGTCGAGCAGATGCAAGAAGGTTCTTCCTGCCGACGAAACGATAATAATGCTTGAAACTAGGCTAAGCCTTTGGGACAAACGTTTGCGGTAACGAACAGAGATTCTCTGTGCGCAAAGCGATACGTTTCCGTTTATCTTCAAGCTACCTTATTTATCTACTATTTGTTGGTTGGTACTATGATGTTTTATCGAACGATATTTGATTTGAACAGAGTCCTCTTTACTAAGTATTAATATTGCTGTACGATTATTAAAACAAGAACACGTCCTATTCTCTCGTGTACCAATGTAAATAATTCAACCTTCCTACGGTAAGAAAAATTCGTATTAACAAGAGAGAAAGAGAGAGAGAAGGATTGTAGAACAGGCACGCGATGCACATCGTGTATTCCACCTTTACCAGCCATATTTCTTCCTGCTGAATCCTACATGGCTTTGTTACGTTCCCTAAAGTCGGAGAAGAAGAAGTAGTGAGGCACGTATGTAGGTGTTATACAAGGTGTGCGTCCATCCCTGGCCCTTGAAACAGCTCGCACCTTTAACCAATAGTTAACTGTTTTCTTTTTTACGATTGTCGTAAAAAAGGAATGCTTGCATCGTCGTTAGAAAATTTCCTATATTTTAAAGACCAGCACAGGAAAGTTAGTACTTACGGGAAAGTTTGGACGCTGTAAAAGAAGAAGAATTTAACGTAAGGGAAAACAGAGAGATAGAGGAGAGAGAGAGAGAGAACCAAAAGGGTTGTATCACCCCGTATATAAGAGCGAAGTTCTTACTTGATACGGTAGAAAAACTCAGCGTCGAATTCCAGGCACGTTGGATGGATCCGCCGGGAAAAGAGGTTGCGCCGTCGTACTTGTACAGACTTTCTTAGATATTACACAAACATTACACATTCTAAGTTCTCTTTACTACGGAAAGCCTGCTCGTAAATGGCTAACAGTAGCGCACGATCGCGTTAGATCGCACGACTGCCGATGCTTAAGCCAGAATTCGCCATTGAATTTGGATTATCGTATATCGATTCGCGTACATACCGTATTCCCAATGTTTCCTTCCTATCTATTACCCAGCGAAGAAACTTATTGCAATAAGAAATGAAAGAAATTTCTTCTATATAACTATATTTAGGGTTCATCGTAGTATCATCTATTTCCAAGTATGTAAGTAACTAACTACGTTTCCATCTATAATCCATTGGTTTACTTTGGCCTTTGTACTCTCTATCCTCCTTCATGCATTAAGTTCGCGCATCCAAATGTATGTTAGGTATACCTGCAGTAGCATACGTAGTGCATTCCTTGGCAAGGATACTCTACGTTCTGCCGAGCAGGAGGATTAACAATGCAGCCGGCATCGACGTTTCCGAGCTACCGGAGCGATACGCTCGGTGCTCGTCGCTCCAAACCTCGTGATTAATGCCCGCTAACCTAACCAGCTGCATACCTCCTTCGAAATTACGCCTCTCTCCAAATGGTCCGCTCGACAGTCGGAACCTTCGATAATTGGAAATTAACAGAATCGTTCCGGTATACCCTCTTCTTAATGCGTTTGCCAAGTGTTCCTAGGGTCAACCACCGAGCTAACGTTCCTTTAATCAAATCGATCCTTCGACTGCCACTAAGAGGTGACGATCTACACTCTGACCGATGTGTCTATCTATCTCCAATCTTCCTTGGGATAAACGAATCACGAATGTGTCCTTAAATAATAAAAATACTAATGAACATAACGGGATAACGCTTGAGTTTTTCTTTGGTTTAACCAGATTTACAGACGTACCTAGGTATGTACTACGTATGCTCGTAAAAGTGAAACGATACTCTTGCTCTTGTTCGTGTATCTTTTGCAGTTACAGCAAGTACCGTTATATAGGTGGATGGAGCAGCCTGGGAGGAGGTTTAAGGGGGTAAGGGGAATGCTGGACGATGGCAACAACCGTTTTTAATGGACCAAACTTGTAATCCCCGCTGCTCCAGCTCCGAAACGCACAGTGCTTGCAGTGCCCGGAATGGATTCCTGCGGCAGCAAGCACAGGAAGTTCCTACTTTTTAATGCAGCGCCAGTGTGTATATATGTATGTGCTATGTGCTATGTGCGTGAATGTGTCGCGGCGACTATCTCGACTCTGGCGCGCTATATTCAATGCTATTCTACTTGTTTGCATTTTCTGTCCTTTCTATTCTACCGAGCGCGACAAACCACCACTCTTCTACTGCTGCTTCTTCACGTAAATAATTCCACTGGCGATGATATTCCTTCTGAAAACAGAGATTTTGCGGCTATTTCTCTTTCTTTCCCTGTGACTTTTCTCCTATTTTTGCCATTAGGTTAAATTACGAGTATCCGATATGTCCCGCTTCAAAAGTTATTCTTTCCCAAGTAGTTCCAATTAAATCCTACGACTCAATGCTCGCCAAATACACTGGCAAAATCTCGATCGAGAAAGAGTAGTAGTAGTCGAAAAGAAATAGAGACGATTAAGGTTCCTCGCTTTCGAGAGGACATTACCGCTTGTGTGTGTTCATGATAATGAAGAACGATTTTCCAAAGAGGGACTCGATCGTATCTTTTTGCTCGAAGGTTTGGTCCTCTTCTTCTTCTTCTCCTTCTCCTTCTCCTTCTCCTTCTCCTTCTCCTGTTTCTTTTCTACACACTAGTTAATTTTCTCGACTTCTCTCTAGTAAGAGAGAGCACTACAGTGATATGGCTTTAAGCAAGAAGAGAAACGTTTAACGGGTAAATCGATCCACTCTCTCGGCATCCGTTTCGAAAGGAAGGAAATTTCTTTTCCCTTACACATTTCCTGTTCGTCCATATTGTCTTTTAAACTCAATATACATGCAACTATCATAAATAGTTATATATTTATGAAGAAGAAAATAAAAAAGCTGGATAGAGTTTTAAGAGGGTAACGAAGTTTTTTTGTCGAACAAAGTCATTTCGTAACGTTGGGTAAGGGCATTTCTATAAGGAGGAAAATTCCTTTCTCTTGGGATATTCTTCTTACCTCTCTCTTTTTCTCTCTTGATAGTAAAAGGAAAACCCTGGGGCTAGTGACGGTGTACCGATGACAAACGGCGACTCAAAAGTCGATACCACCGAGACGTGTTTTTGGTCCTCGGACGTGCCTTGCCACCTATTTACATTCAAATGTCTTATAACATTTTACTACCTCGCGTCTTCTTTATTCATCTTCTTCTTTTTATTCTACGATATACTTGAGCTGTGTCGTAAAGAAGAAGCCTTTCCTTATACCCTTTTTGGATATCATTTGAAAGTAGATCAAAATTCTTTTCCCTATCATCGGTCTACGGAAGGGACTAGAACCGAGGTTCTTTAATTTAGTCGTTTGAAGTTATTAAAACTCCCGGACCGATAATGAGGGGACCGTGCAAGTTGCGAACTCCAGGGACGTGGCTGCTAGTAGATTAAATTATAATCCTGTGTCTGATTTACATCAATAACGACGGAAACTCCGGTTGGCTCGTTAGAAACTTTCCTAGAAGCGATACACGCGGTGTATACTGGTATGGGTCCGTGGACAAGGAAAACGAAAATGGAAAGAAGAGAGAGAGAGAGAAAGATAGAATGAGAATTCCTGAATGGTCGGTCGTTGCTGTCACTGTTCTGTAGCCGCCGCAAGCACACACTGTGTGTCCTGGTTTGTTCGGTTCGCTTTGAGTTACATTTCTCAAAAGATCCACGAAACCTAATCACTTTGGCCGCTACTCTGATTTAGGATTCTCTTCTCTGTCCTTTGTGCTATCAAAACGGAAACCATACATATTCACTCGACTGCGGAACCATCATCTATGGTAGATAATTAAGTCCATTCTTTCCAGACCGATTACTCTCCCTTTCCCTACTCCTCATTTTCCCCACTATACCTCTCTGAGCTTATCTTTCGAGACACGTCCACTACAAGCCAGTACCTTTTGACTTTAGCTTTATGCAATCGTACGAAATATGGAAAAAAAGCAGAGTCTTCCTCTACCACTAGCCCGTGTTTCAATTTGTAATCAAGCCAGACTTGTCCCTTCCTATCTCCGTACTTTTTTTGCTCTTCTTCTTTAACGTAAACGAAAAATAGCAATTCCCTCGTAAATAGTACGGAGATTCTGAAATAATCTTTAATGTACGTAATCCTTTGTAGTCTTTCTTCCAAGTAGATCTCTCTGATAAAATCTCTGCCGCCCTAAGGACGCCAGGATTCTCTTTCTCGAATTGATTTCTTTAAAAGTATCTTCGATGGAACAGAAAACCTTCCAGAACGAACATTTTTCTATCTCTCTCTTTATCTTTTTCTTTTTTCTTTCTCAATGGATCATTAACGAAGTACCTATTTTATTCGTAAAAGCATGATCTTAGGAATGAACTTTCAATAGCAATCCCTTTTGGTGCATTTGTTGGCCGATTGAATCGAAGTCCTTCAGAGGATACTCTCGTTTCTCGTTATACCACCTGCGCTAGTAATTCTTTTCGACTCCTCCCAAGACCATAAATCTTATCCCGTTTGTAGTAGAGCGTGCGTCAGAACATCTCCCGAAGCGAGATCTTACAAAGTGGAAAATAGTTGAGACAAATAATTCAAGAATCGTAGTTGGTGGAACCGTCGATACCTAGGGAAAAGGTCACGAGACATTTTTGGCTCTTGGTTATCATAAAAATATATAATATATATGATTCGGCACGCGAAAGGCGTGTCCAATCTTTCTCTCTTTCGAAAAATTCTTCTATGAAAAGTAGATATTTTTGTACGAGCAAAGAATACGATTATTGGAACATCGTTTTACGAGCTAAAGTATTGGATATGTACTAAAATTTATCTCCTTGATGGTACAGGCTATGGATTTAATATATGTCGAAGGAAGAGAAGAATTTCATACGCAGCAATAGCAGTAGTACATCCTATGGATTTGCGTGTCCGTTGTAATCTAACTTCACACGAAATAGAATCTTTAAAAGAAGTATAAGAGTGTTAACGGGAAGAATCCAAATTTGACGAGCCCGTAATACGATGTGGAAAAGTGGAAAAGATGATTCGCATACGAGAATGGAAATAAGTAAGTACCTACCAAACGATCTTACGAATCCAACGTTATAACACTTTTTAACCCTCTCTCTCTCTCTCTCTCTCTCTCTCTCTCTCTCTTGGTTTGGAGTTGTTAACGACTTTGAAACTTGTTACGTACGTATAGAATATTTTCGAGAGACCGAGGGAAAGTGGAAAGGAAAAGAATTATTATTATTATATATATTTCTCGTCGTTTTAGACGAAAATATTCTATACACAAGTTTTGTCGGTATCGTTTGGAGCTTTCGGAAATGGCATTTCGAATCGGATTCGTCGAGAAAAGGAAGGACGAAACGTTTTGAAAATGGATAGAATGTTGGGTAGAAGGACCCTTCACTTTACGATTCATAATTTACTCGATTTTCTACAGGCACAATCGCGTTAATATCCGGCCGTATAAAAAGGTGATTCTACGAGACAGAACATCTCGTCTTCTAATGCACGTTTCATTTCGTCTGCCCTGATTATTGCTATTTCATAGAGTGAAATATAGATGGATAGATAGATAGATAGATAGATAAATAGATAGATAGATAGATAGATAGATAGATAGATAGATAGATAGATAGATAGATAGATAGATAGATAGATAGATAGATAGATAGATAGATAGATAGATAGATAGATAGATAGATAGATAGATAGATAGATAGATAGATAGATAGATAGATAGATAGATAGATAGATAGATAGATAGATAGATAGATAGATAGATAGATAGATAGATAGATAGATAGATAGATAGATAGATAGATAGATAGATAGATAGATAGAAAGAGTGAGAGAGTGAGAGAGAGCGGATGCATCGTTAATTCACTTACATAGTAATTTAGTTCGAGTAATCAAATTTCGCGAGCGACGTCGTCGTCACCGACGACTACGATCGTCGACATTAACGAGAAACGAACGAACGAACGAACGAATGAACGAACGAACGAACGAACGAACGAACGAACGAACGAACGAACGAACGAACGAACGAGCAAGCAAGCAACGTTTGTTAAATGTCGGCTAACCCAGTTAAAATTGACGTAGAAATGAAAACTCGTGTTTACGAATGAGAACTCGTCAGGTCTTGTGTGTTGGGCGAGACTCGTTGATCATTTAATAACGATGTTAAACGAAAAATATATAATAAATGTTAAATAACGAAATAATCTGTTAATCCTTAACGTCTCAGCAAATTGATAATTCATGTTTACTTAGAAGGCGAAAACTGTGGTGGAAAGGTCTCGTACGGCGAAGAGATCGATGGGTTGGTGGTACGCGGCAGGTGCGCTCGATAATCGCTTTCGTTATACTTGCTCTAGTAGCTTCGATGCGTTCAGAATCGATGGACCCGAGTGGTTTGGCCCGATCTCTCAGATGTTTCACGGAATAATTTTGAGAGCCGTGTATAGCCTTTTCGAGCGTCCGTCCCCCTTCTTCATCCCTTTTATCACCGAGAGCAACGCTCGAGAAAGCTTTCGTCGTTTCGAGTTTTCACTTTGCAGATTACTCGCACGTGTTCGAACTATAACTTGGATTAGTTTGCTTTCAGGCTCGGTTGCCATTTAGAACGACGACGAGCTTCCCTTTTGGTGTTTCCCAATGCATCGTCGACTAGGGGGAAGAGCGCAGGTGATGCAGGTGGCTAATTATCCTTCCGACTTAGTTTCCACGAGCTGCGCAATGTCTTTTGTCGGTACCCAGCCCTTAGGATCCGCGAGTTCGACGCTCGACTCGCAGATTAACCCGCTTTTGCTTTTCTCGTGACCTATCCCTCCATCCTATCCTTCTTCTCTCCATCTCGAGAAAGGTCTTAGTCAAGCAATACTCGAGAATCACCTTCGCGTTCTACTCATATCCTTCAAGATTTTCGCTCGAGAGGAATTTTCTGGTTAAATTAAGGGAAGAGGGTAATCGTTTACAGTATTAATTTAATTAAAGGTCATTAACGTGCTTGAGCTTGGCTCTTAACGAGCGAAAACTTGGATAATCTTGTAGGTACATCTATATGTAGAGAGAGAGAGAGAGAGAGAGAGAGAGAGAGAGAGAGAGAGAGAGAGAGAGAGAGATGTATTCGCGATTAAGGAAAATACGCGTGGATGAAATTTATTGAAAATGATTGCATCAACAAAGTTTCATATTCCAGCCGAGGGTGAGGGTGGTGGTGGTGGTGATGGTGGTGGTGGTGGCGGGACGGTCAAAGCATCTTGTTAGACGTTAAGCTATCGACGCTTCCACCTAACGACTTTAGCCTCTCATAGCCTCGGGTAAAGTGCCATCGGGAATTCCGCAGCTGCGATATGTATTACAGCGGAAAACCGAAGGGTCTCTCTCTCTACGCGACGTCTTTCCGACGATACTTTGTCACGTAGATGTGCATTGTACATATATAATACATACCTATATACTACTATGTCCTACTACTACATATACATACGTACACGACAAAGCTCCTAGCAAAGCGCATTGCCAAGAGAAGACTTTAGTTTTCTCTCGACCGAAGTAATCTGTTTTCAAAGATCCCTCGTTTTCGAGTTTCGCTCTAGGAATTCCCGTCCACGTACGATAGCGCGTTATCTTCGGAGAAAAATAGACCGGAGTTTGTTGCTTTCTAATTCTAAGCTCTTTCAAAGGGACGTGGCAGTAAAGGTTAGTACCAGAGTTATACAGAAATGAGAGGAAGCTACACATAGAAATAGAGAGTCGTCACTTTTGTAGAGTAATTGGCGAACTCTCAAGGGAGTTGGTGTGTGGTAAATACTCGGATATGATCCCCCCCCCCGTCCTCCTCGTCCCTGGACACCTAGAGGCCGTAATTAAATACTCACGAGAAGGACCGTTAGAGGGAAAAGGCCCTTTTACACTTCTCTCCTTCGTTCATTGTCTTTCTAGCATCGCGTCTCTATATCTAACAACCTAGCCCCCATTTTCTGATTATTATTACGCGAAAGCTCTCGTAGACTTTCTCTTTGCTCTAGGAAAAAGAGAAAAGGAGGAAAAGCAGTAGCGCAGCACTTTCCTCACAATTCGTATGCCTCTTTCTGTCGGTGACACCTCGAAACACCAACTCCGTCCACAACCGCGAGACCACCGAGCAGCATTCTCTCGCCACACCAACCACGTTACCGAGCATCAAAATTTCACGAAACCGTGACAATTTATACACCGTACCTGTCATCTACAACGCCCTCCATCGAAAACTCCCAAACGTGGTTTCGTCTACCTCAACTTCTCAAATAAAATGTCTCCTTCTTTTCGAAAGACCTTTCTTTGATTCTGATCTCTCTTCTTTTCTCCCAATGTTACATTTTTCAAATTAAAACGGATCAACACCGATCAAAGAAATACTTTCATGATATATAATCGTAGATGATTATTTATAGCATTAATCATATATATAATATTATAATACGATATAATTAGTTAAAATTTCTACGCGTCATTAGGTTAGGTAAAATGAGTACTTTCATCTTCAAAGGTCCAATTCAGTATCGCATGATCAAAGCGACAGGTTAATAGCGATTTTACATAGTGGCAAAGCTTTGTCATGGTTAAACGGACAAAGAGAGACGTTACCAACTTCATAGTGTCACACTTAATTAGCATGCTTAATTATGATATGTACGTGTCGCTATCAAATCGCAATGCTCTCTCTCTCTTTATTGTCTAACTTGCGATCGTCGAAACGACATTGATGGTAATTTAAGTGCATCCCGAATGTTTCGTGATTAGAAACTAAACTCTATTCTATTTTATCGTCAAATAAACAATTAATTTAATAGAAAAATCTAAATAAATGTTGTTAGCCTTCGAATGGTGACCGAGAGTAACCTCTCGAGTATAAAAGGGTTAAATGAGAAAGTTCAGTCGATCGATGAACTATGCTAAAATCAAGGAATACTTGCACAAAGACTTTCAAGACGATAGGAAGGAAAAACAAGAGAAGAAGAAGAAGAAGAAGAAGAAGAAGAAGAAGAAGTTAAACGGTCGACGTCGATTTTGGTCTCCCCTACCCCAATTTCCTTCCTTCCTTCCTTTCTACCTTCCTCGTACCCCCAAGAGTTGTCAGCTTGATTAAAATATTTTAATGGACGTTATTCTCCTACGGTATTTCCGCAGATTTACTGCCATTCGACCTGTCGTACTGTCGTTATTAAGGCACGTCCACACTACGAGCACTCTCGACAACCGGATAGACATGACGAACAATTAAGATAAAAGCTCGATTGCGAGTGAGTGAGCGAGAGGGAGAGAGATATGCTGAGATAAAGAAAGAGAAAAATAATAGAGGCCAAACAAGAAAAAATTTATTATTCTATCTGAAAAAGAAAATGCATTGGAGAGAACAAGTTAGAGAAAATTGGAAACACGTTTACACGTTCGAATGTATTCACGATGACACTTATAATTGGTATGTTGATGGTGTGGTGTGGTTTAGTATACCATAGCGACGCGAAGTGGAAGGTGATGGGTTACGAATGAATGATACTTCACCGCGCATAAATTTACATCAATCCCATATTTTGCGTAAAACTAGTATAGCGGTAAATAACTCTCACGGTTGTTATATTTTAATGGTTTTGTTTTGTTAGATTCTCATGCACCTAGATCGTCGCAAGCGCGTACAGATTTATTTTTATGTGAAAGAACGAGGGAGGAACAAAAAAAGAAGACAAACGCATTGTAAAGCTAGCGTTCCACGTCAAGATTGGCAGGGAACGCGATAAATAAAAGAAGAAAAAAAAAATAAAAAATGAAAAAAATATGGAACGACGTGTGCGCGCTGCTCGTCAATTTTCCAGCTTCTCTTTTTTATTTCTTCTGTTTTTTCTTCTTTTTTTTTTTTGCAAAACCTCCAATCGAGATCGCAGCTGTCGCGGGCGTGAATTAACCAAACTTTTATTCCACCGATATAGTTTTATATATATATATATATGTATATATTTTTTTTATTTTCCTTCGCTTTGCTTCCTCGAAAAAACGCGTAACGATTCTATACACCCAATGAAAATAGAAAAAAAAAAAAAAAAAATATATATATATATATTTATATATCTATATAACTATATAGATAGATAAAGTACCGGAAGAGTTACGATGGCTCTTGTAAACGTTGAACGCCATGAGAACGCGAGCTGAGAATTTTGTCCGAGTTGACGTAATTGCAAAAATACCAAAATAACTAAATAAAGAACAATTTAAACGATTTTAACAAAAATGTATGGGCAAACGTATCAACCACTTTTTCCACCATTTGGGCTAAGTAAATTGAGAAAAGCTTTGAAAATAGCTGAGGACGAGTTAGGAGCATCGAGTGACATCAAGGATATTAAATCTCAAGTGGACTCGGGTATCAAGGCAAGAACTCTTGCTCTTGTCTAATGTCAAAAGAAAAAAAAAAAAGAAAAAAAAATAAGTTGTTCGAATATTTTGAGATGTTGCATTTTGATCAAGTCAGAAGAGAAAATTGTTTTTAAAATGGATGGTGTTTAGAGTATTATATTATTCCAATTTATTTGTATCAGTTTGTAGAATCTTGGAAGAAAAATCGATTCGATATCTGTTTAGACGTTTGACTTTAATTTTCTATTCGTATAGAAGAGAGAGCTCGAAGAGCTCGTCGTCCATAGTGACGGGCTTCAAGAGGAAATGGAACATGAGGAGGAGGCTCTCGAAGGATACGATGCAGATTATCGAGAAGAGGAAGAAACGGACTATCGAAGACGAGTAGTAGAGGAAATAGAAGAGGATTCGAAAAAGGAAAAGAAATTGTGGTCGTTGAAGGAGTGTGATAGCCTCGCTTCTTCTATCACCGATGAGGATGACATCGATGAGGATTACAAGGAAACTAGTAAACCTTTATTGGCTCATCCATTGTAAGTTATCGAAAGCTTATAGAGAACGATAAATATCTCCTTATTTTTCATTGCTAATTTTCTTCTTGCCTTGACAAAATAAACACATTTCTATTATACTACTCGAATCAACATTTTGATTGGAGAATTATACAAAATAGGTTTCGTATCACGTTGAATTTCTCGCGTTCATCTTTAAATATTATAACAAAACTAACATTCCGAAATATTCGTATGAGCAAAAACTAAATATATTCGGAACGTTAAACATTTATTTTGTATATTTAATGTTTCGAAAAATCATTTGAGTTTTTCTACGAATCATCAAGACAAAATTAGATTTTCAATTTTGCAATTCTTTAGAAATCTCCCATACGCTCGTATACCAAGGCCCAAATTTTATACTAACGATGAAAACGTCGAATACATTCTTGAGAGTCTACAAAAGAGAGCATCTTCACCGATAAGGTTAAAAGTTAAACTGCACATAGAATATTTTTGGTTGAAAAGAAAATTTGCAAGTTTTGTTGAATCGTGAAAATAACTGTCGACAGGCACGTTTTACCTCGGAGGTTCGATCTTTGTGCGGAAATGGAAAGAATCAACGAGGAATTGCGAGAAAATGAAATTAGAAATGATTTACTAGAATCGGCGAATCGTATCTCCGGAGAGCTGATGCAAATGGTCGAGAACGGCGTCGAGACGGATAGGATGATCGGTTCATTGGTCCTACGGTTGATTTTAGAGGAAGTAGTCTTGACAATAGACTTCGTAGATCACGGTATTGACGTACGTACTTTCCTCACAATAGCTACTACAATAGCTCTCAGGGAATTGAAGATTTCTTGGCCAGGTGAATCGAACGATCGAATTTTCGATGAAAATTCGGAATCATTATTTTCTCTAAGAGGTATATATATATGTATATTTACATTACGTAAACTTTTACCGCGATTACTTTCTACGATCGATGGCCAACCACCACCACCACTATCACGTAGATTTTCTATTTTTTCTCTTTTCTTTCGTTTTTCCCAATATAAGAGAGAGTTACGCATACACACAGAGACACAGACACACATATTCATCCCGTACAAACGATTACTTTGATATTACTTTCTTTTTCCTTTTCTTTTTCTTGATAAAAAAAAATAGACACAGAGGAAGATTCAAAAGGTAGACGAAAATCAAGATTCCGAAGCGAACTACGAAGAGTACGCATTCCTAAATTACAAAGCAACGATTTTCTTCATCAACGTTTGCCTTGGAATTTGATGAATCCTTGTCACGAGCGAGGATACATAGGTGGAAGGAGATCCTACATTAATTTGAGATATCGAATCGGGGA
This sequence comes from Polistes dominula, assembly GCF_049000335.1. Classification (NCBI taxonomy): domain Eukaryota; kingdom Metazoa; phylum Arthropoda; class Insecta; order Hymenoptera; family Vespidae; genus Polistes; species Polistes dominula. The sequence continues at coordinate 7,287,269 of NW_028300899.1, forward strand.
TATTTTGAATAATCGACAAAACGAACTTGAACTAGCTTATGTCCCTGACGTAACCTGTTTTCATTCGAAAGAATGGAACATGTTCGATGAAAGACGACGTGTTTCTCAAAGCGATGCGAAACTTTCGTCATTTTGGAAAACAGGAACCAACGACAACAAGGATCTCGTTCAATTACCTTTTTATCTTTTCGTTTCGGTATGATATGCAATAAAATATTCTAACTTCATTTTATTATCGTTCTTGGTAATATGATTTTAAAGAGGAAAGTAGATGTCGTAAGAACTATTGGTTAATTGTACAAATCGTGGAACATTTTCTACTTGGCTCTTTATCGAAATTACCACTCACTTACGTTCTTTCAAACATTCGTCTTGCGAGGAATCCTCAGGCAGGCTGGTGACGACGACGACGACGTAAAAATAAAAGATGACACCGAAAGGTGGGATGGGAGGTATGGAAGGAAGGAAATGATTCCGTTAAGAAACCGGATTCGAAGATTTATGGTAGCAATCGACTTCCGTTGGAAAAGCTAAAAAGGAGAACGAAACGAATTGACTCTCTCGGTGATTTTTCTTTTTTCCTTTCTTTCCTTCTCTCTTTCTTTCCTTCCTTCCTCGTTTACTTATTTTCTTTTTTTTACTTTTTACTTTTTCACATCTACCTTTTGACCTTTTTTTTCTTTCTTCTTTATTTAAAAGTCTCTCTTCGTTAAAGCTTCCGACGTACACAACTATATAGTAAAAGTAACGCTTCTCTAACTTGAAATTTTTCTTTTAGGTTCTTTTCGTTCGTTTCTTCTTTCCTTCCTTCCTAAAGCCTCCTCGAATTCGTCTCGTTTTTATCATTTTCATATTACTGGATCTTCCTTTTCCTCGCGGCATCCTCGACATCCCTTTTTCCGCACACCACCGGCAGCAGAAGCTTCTTAAAACGACGAACGAATAGGAGAACGTCTTTGGTACTGGAAAAGTATGGGGATGGATCGACTTTGCCGATGGTTCTAGTAGTAGTAGTAGTATTAGTGATAGTAGTATAGGTGGAACGTTCAAAGCATTTTAAAATCAATGCGCCATATCCTGGCCTCTAGCCCAACGCCCGTATCCCTCTTCAAGTCGAAGAACCACAAAAGCCATTGGATCGATATCGCGACACATAATTTCGTAGGGCTCGTGTACTCTATCTCTCTTTTTCTCTCTATCACATATGTTACAGTACTAGAGTAGAACAAGTGTAGCAACGAACTTTGAAAAGAACTCTCGACGTGACGAGTAAGAGAAGCTTTTACTTCGATTTATCGTAGCTCGTTAAACATATAAAAAGTCACCGGCCGAGAGTAATTAGTGGAAAAATTGAGGAAGGGTTAAATTGTCATTTGGAAGAGAATTACTTAACGCGGGATGGGAGGTTTATCGATTATGAGAGGAGGAGGAGGGTTTGTCGGCACGCGATAACGAAGAGTAAGAGTGAGAGAGTGAGAGAGGAAAAGTGATGTATAGTTCGATGATAGAGACGATTTAACGATAAGACTATACTTCTTTATGGTTGCTCTCATTTTTCTAATCTCGTCTCCGCGCAACTTTAATAGTCGTGACACGCAAGGTCGTTGCCCTCTCGACACGAGTGGAAACGAGTGAGAGAAAAAGAAGAATAAAACAACTTGACGTTCATTTCCGCGCTGAATCAGTAAAAGAAGACTCTGGGGAGAGCATTAATTGGTACGCCTTAGTCATTTACTTCTCGTGGAAGTTGTTAGATAATTGGTCGCAATACGTGTTTTGGTAGGACACGTTTATCCTTTAGGAAAAAGCTACACCTTTATACACAGGATACAAGCCACCTGTTCGTGAGTTTTAGACTCTTACTAGAGAATTTCATTGGAAAACGGAAGATTGGTCTTTCATACATACACTGGGCAGCGCATGAGTAAGCCTTCCCCAAAAGTCATGGAAACAATGGAAACTCAGCGCCCGTTAAGTCTAGCGCCGAGAGAATTCTACAGTCTGATAAATATTCATGGTTTCCCATGACCACTGTCCGAATATCTCTTCGTAAAATCGCCTTCCTATGGCGATGCAAACTCCGTGGTGTGTTTCTGTCGTATTATTATAATAGCGTACCACGATGATGGACGCGTTTAAATAGTTAAGCGTGGTATAATCACGCTCTAATGGTTATGACACGTAATGTACTAGGGATTCTAATCGCAAGCGCGGATAGAGGAGGACCGATACCGTTATAATCCTGTATTATCGCACAAATTCAGCGCATAGGCGTATAGAAGGCTCATTATAATCTCTGGACTATGGTTAAGCTTGATGCGATGTTCGTGTTTGCCGTCTAGATGCTATCCATCTAATAGGACGAAATAAACGCTCCTGGTTCGGTTGTTTCGCCAATTTTAATCGTACCTTGTTCTATCCTATTTACATCAACGGAAACATATGTATATTTTAGATATATCCACATTTGTTATAGATTGGTTAAATGCAAATGATGATGATGATGATAATAATCATCATATTGTTTCTATTGTAAATTCTTCCTACAGATGAATGTATTTATGGGAATATCTAAATCCTTCATACGAGTTATGCTTTTGGTGGATTTCTTTATATACCTTTAGGGTGATAAAGATGGTGCTAGGACGAGACTTGAGTTCGCTTTAAAGGAAGACAAATGATTCTTAAAAGGATACATCGTCCTTTTGGGAATGAGAGACTTCCAAAGACCAAGACAAGGGGTGGAAGTAAGAGAAGAGAAGAGAAGAAAAGAGAAAAGAAGGGTGGAGCTTGGAAACGTAGCTCGTTGGAGTGCACACGAGCTAGCTTCATGATAATCGTTCGAGGGGTCGTTGGAAGCGAAGCTTCAGGGAAATTAACAAAGCCGGAGAGAGGGGACGCACTGCCGGCTAATGGTTACTGCAATATTCACTGACCGAAAGAAGGAAAAGGCTTTTTAGGGTCGTCTACGACGGACGATGGGCGAATCGTGGCTGGTTTGCTCGGAGACTACTAGGTAGATGGCAAAGCAAGCAGCTGGTTCTACTGAATTCTACTGACGCAGAGAAATCGTTTGTTGTTCTTCGTCAGGTTTCCTTCTCTCTATCGTCTCTCGTTGCCCGATGCTCCTAACGATCTAGATACAATAAAACGTCTTTGGAAATTTGAATTTTGTTTCCCGTTGTTCTCGAATGACAACTAAAATAAAGAAAGGAAAGTAAGGAAAAAAGAACAAAAGTTACAACAAACGGGAGCTAAACGAGCTCTCGTCGACGTCAACGGTGGTAATTAACAAATGCATTTACTTGGAAATTAATTAGCGATTTAGCAAACGCGGTTGTATGGGTGGTTGGGCGCATTAATCGCGCGGACGCGACAGACTGTATCAGAGAGCGACGCACAGTATCTCGCCGCAGTATTGCGCTAATCCCTTAGCTTGTTGGCTTCCCGCGATTTAAAAACCTGGCGAAACAATACGAGCCGTGGTACCTTGACAAAACCAAATCGAAGACTGGTATATCTCGATAAAGGATATCGTTCCTGTGTTCCGTGTCGTTTTTTCTATCCAACCATTTTTATTTTTGTTTTCCTTTCCCCCTTGTACGTTTATCTCGACGTCCCATCTGGCCTCGCGTCGACATGCATCTTGTTCAACGATTATCTCTTTTATCGCCCTTCTAACTGCGGACTTGTCTCGATTTCAGCCTACGATTAAATAACCCACGCCACGAAAGGATAATCATTCACAATCTCTTTTTCCTTTATTTTGTTGTTTTATCTCTCTCTTTCAATTGTATTTTTTTGAACAATCGAAAAATAATTATTTACCCAAGGCTATCGGTTCGAGCCAATTACAAATTCGCCGGACTGTGTGGAGACTTTCCTTGATATTTTTCTCTTCATTTTACATACATACATACATAAAATGCTAATGACGATGCAGTCAATGGAAAACAATGCGTTCGCGTATACAACCTTTATTATTTATTATTTTGAAAATAAGCGTATCGATTTTTTTCTTACGAACGACGAGAGGTGGAGGGGAAAAGGAAAAGAAAATGGTATGAAAAATTCATTAGTCGGCGGAGTCGAGCCGTCGAAAAGTCTCGGTGACGTTAACGAAGTGGTGCACACGGAAGGAGGAAGATTTAAAAGATGCGCCAGAAAATGAACGAACGAGGCGGACTCCAATTTTGAGAAAATTTTCCCGAGCTTGGCCATGGTCTGTTCAACTGAGAGTACGCGCAACGCCGTATTCAAGTTCGCTTGGTATTCGTAGTGACCCAGACGTAATAATTCGGACGAAATCCTGGTTCAAGCATAGCTAGCAGGAAATTCAGTTGGCCGATGGGCGGGCGTTTCACAATTTCGTGGAATTGTTATGCCATTCGTCATCGCGAAATTTTCCTCAACTTTTCCTTTTTTTCTTTTCCATCAAATAAAAACAAAAAAACAAATTCGGTGTGGACGAAGGTCTATGGAAAAACGAATGATCCTTACTGTGACTCGACTAACGCTAGATTTCATAATCCATTGTGGCTCATCTTCTCGAGTCTAATTAATTAAAGGCGAAAAAGGAAACGAGAGAAGGAACGAAACGGGCTGTCCTCGCTTAGGATGACGTGGCAAATGACTGCCGAGTTTACAGATTGCGAACACTCGAGGAGAGGAGAAGTATAGTGACAGGTAGCGAGAAGTAATGAGAAAAATGCAACGGAGATCCATCTCTTCTAGCGCAACCAACCCACCGGAACATCCTTTGCAGCTCGTCATTTTTTATTTTTCTTATTCTCTCGAAAAATACCTAAACCCTGAGAAAGGGAGAGCTAGAGATAGATAGACAGATAGATAGATAGATAAATATCCACCTCTCTCTCTGTTTCGTATGCTTTTATTTCTTGAAATCGTTCATGCGAAAAACAAGTCGTCGCGCGTTTCTACAGACACGATGTTTGAAGATAAGAAGGAAAGAAGGGAGGAAGGTAAAAAAAAAAAGGTAAAATGGGGAAGAAAGATAAGAGAGGGGGAGAGAAAAAAATATGAAAGAATAGAGACGAGACACTCGGAGTACTTCGCAACAGATCCTCGTCGAATGTTTTTCGAAAGCTGCTTTTCTCACAGTGATAATCGTTATCAAGGTTTTCTCTTTATCGATCATTCAAATTCACCCTCTTTTTCTTCCTAGTTAGTTTGTTTTCTCTCTCATTCTCTCTTTCTCTCTCACTCTCTCTTTCTCTCTCACTCTCTCTTTCTCTCTCTCTTTATTTGAGCCATTCTCTATCTCTACGAGCAAACTTTTCTCGTTTGATCCAACGTGCCCTAGCCACTGCCGCCGTTTCAAAGCGTTTCGCTACGGAGACGTTCTCTCTCTCTCTCTCTTTCTGTATATATCCATTATGACATCTGCATTGCGGAATTTGGAGTCACTTAATATCTGCGTTGAAAATAATTGACCTCCCCCTTTCATCTCTCAGATCTCGAAAGTAAACTTTATCATATCTGTCATGTTCCGATGACATATCTATTATGATACAATTTAGAATAACAGGATATACGTCAACCCAATAATCTAACTTTAGACAGAACATCCGAGAGGTCCGAGATGGGACATCAAAATACTTCCAAGTGGGGTATTTTCTCCCTATTTTAGTTCTTTCGTTCAAGGATGTTTTTCAATTCTAATATCTCCTATATCTAACATGTTGAATACAATCGAATGGACGATTACTATTAGGCGAGATGCACAATGCCAGCAACAGCCGCTAGTGCTATGATAAATGTTATCTCCTATTTAGCCTCATTTCTGGCAATTTGTTACTCCACGTGTGGTAGGAACGCCCCAAGAAAAGCGCGCGCCCCGAGCAAGTATCGATTCTATACTGCAAAGAGAAGATGGAGGAGAGGGAAAGAGTATTACGCGGTTACCTTCAATGCTATACGACGTATTTTACAAACATCTTTCTAGCGTATCTTTCCTTATTTTTTGAAGAAGGTATTTTATAAACCAGAAACGTGCCTGTGGAAGACGATAAAACCAATAAAAAAAAAAACAAAGGAAAAAAAGAAGTAGAAGAAGAAAGTCACTATATTGGTATATACGCGAGCGTAGGATACCGAGGACGTAACGTTTCTTTTTTCATTATATACCTTTTTATTTTCTTTGATGGAATAAAGCAGAAGGTAGAAGGAAGAAGGAAATACCGTGGTCGCGATTTTTCTAAGGGAACGTGCGACCACGCAAAAAGGTAAGTTTCCGTGAACGAGTAAACGAATCACAAAGAGAAGCCGAGTACAAACGAAGCAAACGATTCCCGTGGGAGATCCCGCCTGTTATTCTCCTCTTCTTCTTCTTTTTCTTTCTTTCGTAAAAATTCTCGAATCGTGCGACAGCCTATTTTATATATATATATAATATCTATCTAACTACCCACCCACTAACTGAATAAAGAAGACACGACGAGAGATGGAAAAAATACATTTCACAAGCAATTTGATAAGAAACGTTTGTTTTTACTTTCACTGAGTTTTTTCAAAGAGTACGTTTCCTTTTTTTTTTTTTTTTGCATTTTTAAAACAGGCCAAAAGAAAGTTCGTTCACCTCGTTCAGGAATGTTCATTAAGCAAACAGGATAAGGTTTTATAGACAGATGCGCATAACGAAGAAAGAAAGGAAGCTGACTAGGCGAATGTGGTTTTCGTATTCTTGGATGTATCTACATATAACCCACTTCATAAAACTTCTATGAAAGAGTACGTAATGTGCAAGAGACTAACCTAAACTCAAAATGCATCGTAGACTGACTGATAAACCCCAGGCGTTTCACCCTTCTCTCTCTCTCTCTCTGTTCGACTTTAGAGCAACGGTCTGATAAATTACATCCTAGTGGATTAACATGAAGGATTTCATCTATGCGTGAATTCCACAAAATCGGGAAAGAGAGTCGACGCGACGGCGTGGAAAACGCACCAAGCCACAAATGTTATACATATTTAAACCGTTCCGAAAAAGACACTAGAAAGAATACTCTCTCTTTTATTCCTCGTGAACGTTTAGAAAGATTAATATTTGTAATAAATCAGTAGAATCCGTTAATGAGGTATTATTTCTTAGGTAGTCTGGGATAAAGCGAGATTCGATAAAAAGGCAATTTACCTTGACGTAAATAATCCGAGTATTTTTCCCCCAAATGGAGTTTTTTCGGAGAAAATGTCTCGAAGAATAGGTTACTCCGTAATTTTCATCTAGTTGTTGCCTACCAACAAAAAACAGTCGAGAGAAGATAATGTAACAAGTTCCACGCAGAGTTTGCTAGCGTAAATAAATGAGCCCAATGTAGTTACCTTTCCAACGATTTTCTCCTTTGCTCGGCACCTACGAACTACCGAACAAACAGCGAAAAGTAAACCCCTATCTTCCTTTTACGAACGAATCTCTGCACTAACGGCTACAAAGTAGAACGAAACCACCTCCGAGCGAACCCCAGTGGTTTGCGTAAGTACGTGTTTGTGTCTCCGTTAGATCACTTTCGTGATTTCTCATTCGATCTTCCGATACCTCTAACGTGACTTTCCAATTCCCCCGCGTAACCACGTACATGTATTTTGCAACGACGACACAAAGGGACAAATTGCTACAGCTGACCTCGCAAAACTCAACTTTATACCAATTTTCCTTCGATCAAATTCACGTTACATTAATTAGAGATTTGGTTAAACGTTTGGCGATATCGACGCGTTCAGATAATTAAATCCGTCAAAAAGGTTTGACATAATATCTACCAGAGATAAACTTTATTTTAACATTTATTTAACGAATGTATATTCTTATTGCATTAATTATTCGTAATATATGTAACAAGGTTTTTCCTTGGAGCAAAAGTATTTCGTCGCTCGTCTACCCCTTGGTTGTAGCAACCAGGGATGGAAATTGCTTGAAAATTAATTTCACGCAGAACGGACGTTCCGCAATGAAATTTTTTCTCGATTAAAAGCTGGCCACCAGCGCGCGCTTTGGTGGAAAGGGTGAGAGAGTGGAAGGGAACCGGTAGCACAGCCCTTCTTTGCCAAAGCTTCTATACTTCCGTGTGTTGCACGCTTTCTATCGACCTAGCACCACCGCCGCCGCCGCACGCCACAAAAGAGCCCCGAACCGGACGAATATCGAATTATGATAAACTCTCGAACGCGATCGATTATTCACGCTCGATTAAAATCCGATCAGTGTTTTCTATGTATAGACCAAGCATACGTATACACACGTGCGTGCTTGCGTGCGTGCTTGCGTGCAGGCATCCCGTACAACTAATCGGATTCAAATTTTACATGTACGTTTAATTTATTCGTTTGGACGTAACATTCGTTTAAAATCGGTTATAAACAAAAGTCAGATTATATGATATCGATCATTTGGAAGGAAAGGTGAAGGGTCACGAGAACATTCATTCGTTCATTCCCACGCGTTTGTCCATATTTTATAACGTGCTTGAACTACTTCAACGATAATTCCATTCACGCTCATCACGTTCTAACGGAACGTCCCGCAGTGCCATTCGCGTTTATGATTCGCATTTAATACACTAGGGAGGCTCAGGTAACTCAATGTAATATTGTTACGTATGTACAAATGGCGTACGTCCGTGTACAGTTCTAGTGTAATTTAATATCGCATCAATGTATCTATCTCTTGTATGCACATATCGAACGGGAATAAGAGGCACGAAAAATATTATGTACATATATACATACTTTATTCCACTTGTACTATTCAGAAATATATTATTTTTGTCTCCTTTTTAATGAGAGACGGAACGAACAACAAGGTTAGCTCAAACAACGAATACGCTCGTAATAAGGACGTATTTTGTGTTTCGAGACTCGTTGCTGCTTTAAAGAGAAGACTCTGGAGCTGTTCTTCTAATGCTTCGCTTAATCTTAATAGAAGGAGATAGGAAAAGACGGAAGAAGACACAACGAATTGAAGCAGAGAGAGAGAGAGAGAGAGAGAGAGAGAGAGAGAGAGAGAGAGAGAGAGAGAGTGAGAGAGAAGGAGTAGTATTAGTAGTAATAGTAGTAGTAGTAGACGCGAATTTCTCGCGACGAACACGCCTCTGCGTTATATCGCCGGAATTACAAGAGAGTTTCGTAATTTCACGTAAACATTTACAAAATTAAACACGACGCGCGTTCCCATCGTTTGCGTTCGCTTCGCGTCGATACAGAAGCAACAGAGAGAGAGAAAGAGAGAAAGAGAGAGAGAGATGGTTGCTTTTCGGTATGCGTCGATCGACGTACTCGCTAATTCCTTCTCATAAATCAACGTCAACGCGTTATATCGTAAATACGACTACCACCAAACTGCAGTCCCTCTCCCTTCCTCTTCTCAACCACTCCCATAGCAATCTTCTATGTATTTTTCTTATCAAATCCATTCTATGTAAATATATTAATAATCTATGGTAATACGTGTTAACGTCGTGTTTGCAAAAATTTCATTACGTAAATAAATAGAAATCATAGAAAACAAAGCGGTTTAAATAATAATGCATGAAAGCATTCGAACGACAAATCAAATGCCATCAAAGAATTAACATCCCTCGTGTTCTACGCTACATGGATGCTTATTCTCCCCCGCCCCCGTTCATCGTTGTACGTATTCGAAACTAATGCCAGGGATACTCGTCGAATGAACGAAACCTTCGAACGATTTAACATTAATTAACGATTTGCTGCTCGAAATGGTACACGAATTCGATGATTTTTGACTTTATTAACCATAAACGTGATGTATCGATTCCCGATGTTTATCGCTATTTATTTACCTCTCGTTACGTTATTTGTTTATTCGTAATATTTCTCCTTCTCTCTTTGTCTCTCTCTCTCTTTTGTTTCTTTTTAATTTATTATTTTAATAAAATAAATAATACTTCACGTTGACATAATAAGGGAATTGTTTCCATATATTTTAATAATGACGAAATGGGAATACGTTTATTACTCGGGTAGTCTTATAATATTCGCACAATTTTCTCACGATCTTATAAGAATCCGAAACGCGATAACTCCGAAATGATCTTTCGTACAACATCGTAAAGTACGAAATGATGAGGGGAAATACCAAGCAAGGGTGAAGGTGGTAGAAAAAGGGGATATTAAGATCTGCATGAAATATTGAGGGTTTATGACTTCTTCTTCTTCTTCTTTCTCTCGAAGGTCCAAAGACAACACACCCACTTGGTATCTCCCCAAATATACTTTATAGATATAAATTCATAGATTCGAGGAATAGGATCGATATCGAGATATATATCTAATAACGCTAACAAGAAGTTTTCATAAACGATTGTGCGAGATAGAAGCAAACAGATGTTTCCATTCCTCTCGAGGATGTTATTATCGTAACGTTGCTTATAATTGAAATTGAAATTTGTAGACAATACTAAAATGCTCGTACTAAAGCTAATTTTTCATCTTGTTATTTTTGCGTCATTTAGTTCGAAAAAGCAAACATTTCTATCGGCAAATTGGAACGTTTAACATGCGTTTGCATATACCTATTTATTATAACGCAACTGATTTTAAAACAAAAGTAATATCATATTTTTTGTACAATCGAAAGCATATACCAAACACCATTTTGTAATTAACGATAAAACAATATTTCTAATTATAATTGCCATAAAGTTAAATAAAAGCAAAGCGAAGCGTAGAGTAGCAAAGCAAAGCAAAGCAATAACATATGACGGAGAAATTTCATTGAAAATATAAACCGGTGAGGTTGGAGTGGTTCGCGTGGGTCTTAATTGGTAAAATAGGATAGAAAGTTCGGTTTGGTTATCGAGGGATGCCACTTAAAAGGATATAGAGAAGATAGACAATGAGATGCTAAGGGTAAAGCCGCTTAAAAAGATTGCTGCTCTTTCTGTGGCATGTGTAAAATCGGTTTACTTTGGAACCTGTAGTTAATCAATGACACGCAAACTAAAACTCTCGACGATAATATCTTGCTAGCGAAGCGCGATAGTTAAATCGTACTTAATGATGGCTTTGCCGATAACGTTATCACAGTAGCTCACCATCGTACGAGCCACGTTAAACATTGTTACCGAATTTAACTCGTTCGTTACGTCGATTGCCAAGAGGTAATACCCTGGCACCTCTATGTATGGGGAAACGCGAAAACCACGATAGTTTCGAGCGCAACTAGTACGGCGTAACTATCGCGAACATACGAGTGCGCATCCATTTGTTTCTCACCTACTCTATATAAAATCAAATTCTTTCTCTCTCTCACACAAACACACACACACACACACACACACGCGCGTATTATAACATACGTACGCATCGTACACGCATATTGCGCCCAACGACCAATAAACACGTACTTTCCAGTTACGATGATCAATTGAAATAACGCACCAAATTCCAATAATAATATTCGCCAGCGCGTTTTGATTTATAGTATACCTTTATTATAAAATAGGATATTATATTTAATCTTTGCGAACGATGAATGGTCGTAATGAAAATTAATTCGATTATCGTTATTACACTCTTTCTCTCGTTTTTCACTCGTCCATTCTTTTTATCCACAAAAGGATATCCAATTTTTTCTACCGCGAATATAACAAAATCAACGTAAAAATATTTTCTAATTTCAATCTTGCAAAAAAGATATAAGAATAGGGATTATTCGTTTCTCTCTCTTTCTCTCATTTTTACCTTTGTTATTTAATTACGCGTATTAATATGCAAAAGAATCCATGTAACATTCATACGATTCTTTTCTGTCCTTTGACGTGAGGAAAGTTGTCGCGAAAATAAGAATACGTATCAAAGCAATTTCACGATTTTCATCATAGCGCACAATACGAATGAGAAGATATCGTTGTAAGAGAGAAAGAAGCTTTTTCCTTTGTCCGCTCTCGCACGCGATCCTACGGGGTTTTGCTCTTCAAAAGATTTTCGATATCGTCGATACTCGCTAGTGGCCGATTTATCTTTCCAACCAGATTTCCCACGAGAACTTCAAGATGTATGCTCTAACTAACGACAAATAGAATCGACAACGATGACGATTATAATAATAATAATCATCATCATCATAATATAGAAGATGTAAAAAAGAAAAAACGATGAAACTTCGATTCTTCCAACTGTCACAGGTTGAAATTATTTAGGTCGAGTCAATCGAAAGGAAATATCATCTCTCTCTTTCTCTATCTTAGACAGACGCGCAAATGCTAAGATTCTCTCATCCTCCTATCAGAACGTGGCACCGTTAACCCATCTTGCGTATCCATCCTGAATACAAAATCAATCAAGAGAAGGAGCAAAGTTTCGGGCCCATCTGAATGCAGCGTTCGGAATTAGTCTTTGAGACGACGCATATAAATCGAACGAAACGATCTACTCCGAGTAACCAAAATTTCTTATTTCTCATTCTGGAAGAAAAAACACAAGAAAAGAAAAAAGGAAGTATATACACCTATACATTGTACATTAGAAGTTGGTTCGAGTACGTGGGGCCGGAACGAGAGCAGACATTAAAATCGTCTTAGAAGCTGACATGAGATAAAATGACTACGAGAAATAGGAAGAAGATGGTGGCAAGGTGGTCCGTTCGCTCCATTTCCTTGAAAGGGCTATTGGAGCTTCTTCCTTCATTCTCGAGCTTTCTCTTTTCATCCTCTCACGTTCGCTATCTCTTCCCTTCTTTCCAGGTCCCGTCAAGCTGTGAGCCAAGGTGCTTTATCGATCTTCCCTTGCCTGCCACTATGGTATTACGCTGTGTATTAGAAGGTTCATCTTTACCGCGTATCACAATTTTCATCGATATTAGTAGACGAGGATTTTAACCTCTTCTCCGTTCTCATAAACGCTAACATTTTCCGTACTTATCTCCGATGTTGCTAGGATTTTTCATCGAAATATCGTTTACACCACCCTCTCTTCATAGTCAAATCGATTTTACACTACCCGATATCACGAATAACGTTTAATATATCATATTTCGTATCATTAATGATTACAATATTATCCGTTAACGAGTTAACAGTTAAATAGAACTATCAAATACCTCGAGAAATTATGCACGATTAGTTCCAAAGACGATATCGAATTGATTACCTTTGAACTTTACTGTGAAACATCTTCGTTGCATACTACATTTTATCGATTAAAACAAACCAATAATCGGTTTTCTTTGTCTCGGTATCGGTCTTTATTGTCATTCGATACGAATGTTTTTTTTTTATTCCCTTCGGTTTATTTCTTATATGCGTGGAATTTCGAGGAACTCGAAAAACTGTGTGTGTATTCTTTTAGTTGCTTTTTTTTTAAACGTAGATATTCGTCGCAGTTATTTCCCCATAGGACGAGGTAAATTCGTAACGACTGGTTCTCTAGAATCCTCTTTTTATTTTCTTTCCTTCCTTCCTTCCTTCCTTCTGTTTTTTTGTCTCTTTCTTTCTTTTTTTTTCCACAGCAATGCAGGTGACGCACCGCGGTGAAACTGCAGCTATAGAAATACTGCAACGAATAGCGCCTCGAATTATTATAACTTTTGTCAAAGCAAAAGCGAGCTAGCTTTAACCACGACAGATAGTTTTAAAAGAAAAAATCAAAAATAAAATTGACAAACGTGTAGGATAATCGAGGTAAATGTATCTGCTCTCATTAAACGTCGATAATGGAGGATACTTTTTATATATTGCAAAATTTCTCTTCCCACATGTATCTATCTCCCCTATGATTGTAACGTTGCATTAAAACAACGAAAAAACAGTTTCTTTGCATTTATACAAATTGTATGCACGCGTATATATATATATATATATATACATGTGTGTGTGTAACAAATGAAAGCAAGATTTCAATCCAGATTGATATGACTCGCATATCGATTATTAAATCCGACAGATAAGAATCCGCTGGAAATTATTTTCCTTGGATTTCCATATTTCCAGTGTTTGCTTTATTTTACCTGAACGATCTTGCAAATCTTCTCATTCTCTTTTCTATCGTGTAGTTCATTTCTATCAACGATAAAACAACAACAACAACAACGGTAGATACCATGTTTATCAGGAAAATATATCCCTCTATTACGTCGAATGGAACGAGTTTCCTGATTAGGCCGGCCAATTAATGATAATCGAATTGCAATTGTATTCGATTCCTCTCAGCATTATTTGTTAACTCCCTACGGATCCGCTTATTTTGCAAATTGTCATCGTATCAACGAGTAAACGAGTTTATCGACATTTCTCAGCGCATCCGTTTAGAATTTGCTTTGTATCCTCATTTTCTCGTTTACTAATTCTATTTTCATTTTCTTTGCACGTTTAAAACCTTTAAACGTAAAATAACACGTAAATTGATTATTGCTCATTGATTGTTCGAGTTGAAATCGAAAGGTTTTCGAGTAAGAATCGATTCTAAGTTATCACGGAAATTGCACCGATGTTACTGCAACTTGAGTAGCATTTGTCAGCTGTCATTGGTAGGTACACGAATGGGAAGCTGTAGCAGCATCGTTCCGCATCGTAGAAAGGGAGGTTTCGTACGTTGAATATGCATGACCGAGACGTGCAGGAGAGAAAGGGCGTGTAAGGGCTGGATACAAGGTTCACCGCAGGTGTTGTATCACCATTTGTTACACCGGCGAAATTGAAAAACGATTCGATAACATTTCGCTTTTTTACAAAACAAAAGGGAACAATTTTCCACCGATAAACAGATAGGATTCCAAAGCTCGTGCGCGTGCACGTGCACGTGCAAGTTTGCATGCTTATACGCAATGTGTATGTTACATATAATTGAAATCAAATTTACAATGTACATATTTTAGTTGGGCTTTTAAATTTGTTTGTAAGAAAAACGGAAATGTGAGAATCGTTCTTAGAAAAATTTAGCGGAAAGTAACAGGTGTAAGATATAGAATGAAATGTAAATAAATGAAATATAGTACTCATAGGATGTGCAAAGTTTGAACGTAGTCCTCGCTTAAGTCGGATCTGCCTTAAAAGCGTGCTAAAAAATTCGCCTTGCCTTGGCTTGCCTTGCTTTGCTTTGCTTTGCTTAGCTTAGCTCTGCATCGAGTTTCTCCTTGTTTTTTCTAACTTTGCATGAATCCGACGAGGAAAAGCGTATCTAGCTTATCCTTCTCGAATTTGAAACGACGACGACGACGACGACGACTGCTACTGGGGGTTACTTTACATGTCTCTTCACAAGTCTTCGCGTTTGCGTATTTCGTCAACCTCGAAAAGCTCATCCTACGAGATTCTATTATTTATCTAAAATTTTCACGTATATATCAAATTAATCAACATGTTGTAAGAATAATATAATGCTAGAATATAGGTACTATCGAACGAACGTATTCAAATATTATTATATTCAAACTAGAGAGAAAGGAATATACATAGATAAGTATATATATATATTTTACATAGATATATTATTAAGGTCGAAGGTAGAAGTTGATATATTTGAAATCGATTAGCATAGGGTAGGAAGCATTGCATGTAGAATCTAGGAAGTGGTTGTAAAGGTCGCACCCAGAGACCAGGAGCATGTCGGAACTCTCGGAATGCCGGTTAATCGGGAACTTCATACGCTCGGAATCCATTTTGCTATTTTGTTAGAAGAACAAGTACCGGTTCAAAGCAAATGTGAAATATAGACAAAGAGAAAAGTTCCTCTTATGCTGTCAGCTAGAAATAAATCATATGTTTATTTTAGTTACATTTCATACAATTAGATACAAATGATATTTTTATTATCGAATAATTATCACACATGCAATAATAGAATTAAACACGATTATCTGATTTTCAGATAACCGTGTTTTAAATGTAAATTTTGACAATTAGCAATAAATTATTTGTTACGTTGTTTATCTATAAATTTAATGACGTGTAACATATGTTTTATTTCATATAATGTTTAGTATGATGTTAGTGTCGTATTTGCAACGCAAAAAATAAAAGGACAAAAAGGTTTTGAATCAAGTAATAGTAGTAGTAGTAGTAGTAGTAATAGTAGTAGTGGTAGAGACATTGTAAAAGATACAAAGAGAGAGAGAAAAGGCGACGATCCGAAGATGCAGGAGAATTCCGTTGCAGACGTCGAGACGTGTCGCCACTCCCCTTCCTTACTTTCCATCTGTCCTGTTCTATCTCTTTATCTCTTTCTTCGTGTTACATATGTATGCCGCACATTCCAACGGAAAGCTCTACACTGCCAAGATTATGCATGATCGCGACGAGATACTACGATAAAAGAGAAAAAAAAATAAAAGGAAAAAGAAGAAGAAGAAAAAGAAAAAGAAGAAGAAGAAGAAAAAGAAAAGTGAATAAAAGTCATAACGATAGGGGAAGCTTGTTCGTTCGCAAGGAAGTTTATTATACGAGTTGAAAAACATTTATATATATAAGTAAATAAATACATACGTATGCGATACACACATAGAATTTCTTAGGGATGAGAAAAGTAACTGAGAGATAAGTGGATGTCGGTGGTTCTTTAGTAAAGTTCAAATTATTAGGTGGTTCGGAAAGTCGTTTCGTTTTTTGTTAATGCAATAATGGCATTAGTTGATACAAACCGACAAATAGTAACACATAAGATCGATAAGAGGTTAAATTTATCAAATTCAACTATTTATGACCACTTGAAAGTTTTAGGTTTAACCTCGAAGCAAAAGTTATCTTCATTTTTACAAAAGAAAAACGAAACGACTTTCCGAACCAACTAATATATTATACATTTTAGCATTGATGAATGATCTAATGGGATGGTAAGAGAAAGAATAAGTAAATTAGTACATATATATATATATATATATATATATATATATATATATATATATATCTAGAACAGGGGTCGGCAACTTGCGGCTCGCGAGCCACATGCGGCTCTTTTTCTGAATCGATTAACGAGAATTAGGCACCGATGAATAAATAGATTAATTTTTTTTTTAATCAAAAAACATTATTTATGCGAGTACTATTTATTGTTGGTAAGAAAAAATTGTGTGGCTCTTTAAAAACTTTGAATTTTTGTTAATTGTAATTTTTGGCTCTTCCGACTCAAAAGGTTACCGACCCCTGCACTAGAGTGTTCGATAAAATTCTACACCTACATATATAAATAAACGTATACACATTTTTATTAAAGAATATCGTATCATGGGAATAAAATAATTTATTTCTGCAATATCGAAAGTTCAATAAAATATTTCTCGTATGCTCGAGTTATGTGATTAAGTTGGATGATTGGCGTATACAGCGATTCATATACGATATAAATTGACTGAGGTAAATATAACAAAAGAGTTAAATATACATTATTATTTTAGATCATATTACTGTATGATAGATAGAAACTCTTGGTAAAGTTTTCCTTCCAAGGGATATAAGTCAAGCTTTCTTTCCTCCTATCTTTCCCGATCTATCAGCAAACGCTTTGCAAGTAATCATAAGTAGATATAACTCGGATACGCGTTATAGATTCGCAAAATTACTTTTCATAAAGTTTCTGCAAACTTTTTACCCCTGCGAATATATACTCTCTCTCTCTCTCTCTCTCTCACTCGTTTCGTCGAACTCTATCTTTCCCTTATCGTTTGCTCTTTTCATATAAGAATGTAATTTCTGGGTGAACGCGATTATAGGAAGGTTATTATTTTTCCGACGAAATCGATATGAAAAAGATGATAGAGAGAGAGAGAGAGGGAAAAATAAGGAACGATGAAGTCTTGTACAAGTTTCGTACGATGGTATTCTAGACAATGTGGAATATCAATCTTTCTCGGTGATTTTGTTTTCGTAGCGATGTCAACTCACCGATGAAAATCATAAAAAGAAAGAAAGAGAGAGAGAGAGAGAGAGAGAGAGAGGGAGAGAAAGCGATTTCGATGGATCGAATCGACACTTTTGTCTCCGATTTGTTCTTCCTTTTTTTCTCTTTCTTTCTTTCTTTCTCTATTTCTCTCACTTTGTGTTTCAGTGAGGCGTGTGTGTGTGTGTGTTATTGTAAAAAGAACAAAAAAGAAAGGGAAAGGAGAGCACGATGCCTCTGGCATATCCAGAAGGTACATCGAGCGCTAAAGCACACAGTATCCTACCTACGTGACTTTACTACGCATAAATACGAGATGCCTCTGTGATATCCTCGAGCTATGCAACCTCCGACTTGTTAGAGAACAACGCTTGCCTACCATTTTTATTTTTAGAATTGAGATACCCAAATCATTGATCCTTATATCGGTAGTATGTTAAAGTGATATTTTTTCCGGTATCATATGTTTTAAATGTTAACCCTTTGATTGCTAAAGGCGTATATATACGCTCTCACAAATCCATCAATATACACGACGAAAGGCTTAAATATATATACGCCCTCTGTATTTTTTTACTATAACACCTCTATTGCTGTTTTACCGATTAATTTAACATGGAATTTATTGTGATATGTAACAAAGCAACTAAATATTGGCAATTATTTCAATGTCGTTTAGTTAATTGCTTTTATATTTGAAATTGGTCTATTTTAATTTTATTATTTTTATAATTAGGTTAAAAATTATTCAAATATCCTGTTAAAGTTATTATACTCTGTGTTACATTATAAATGTTGTATTTTTTTCTTTTATATTTAAATTACCGATTATTATTGAAGGAATGCACAAAATAAATAAAATAAATTAAAATAGCTTAAAAAATTACTTGAAAAAATATTTTTAAAAATTCATATTTTTATCTTATTTGCCATTATTATCTGTTTTGGTCAGTAGTCAATGGAAAAACAGTCGTAGCCGTTCATATTAATCGATTGGTTCGAAAGCGCGCCGCAGTCAAAGGGTTAAACTTTAAATACCAAATTGATCACATCAATATCTCGTTCTTATTTTGCCAATTTTTTCATTCCAAATGATTCTAATGTAATTATTTTATCGCTCATGCGCAGAGATGACTACGATGGTAAAATTATGCTGTAATATAAGTAGAGTGTGTTAGAATATTAAAATAATTGTTAAATAATCGAAAAGAAAACACGTATTGTAATTTAGAAGCACTGTGTATATGTTAGGTACAACGTCTTTCTCGAAATTCACCTTCAGACTGGCTTGTTGTCCTCTATAAAAATTCTTATATTAAGTGTTGTTTATATGACTTTCAAAGTCATATAAATTACATTTATTTTGATAACAATGATTAAACAGAGAATCGTACAAGTTTTTACAGATTTATTGAAGATATTTTAAATACTTTTTCTCATCGATCGATTCAAACCTGAACGGATTAATTGAATTTCGGGAAGAACAAATACACTTTGGCGGCCGTCCAGTTGAACTTTTTAATTTGAATTGAAATTCTTGTCTCGTTAGAATAGCTCAATGATTAATATAGAAATATACAAGGAATATGCAAAACGATAAAGATAGAATAGGACAATGTATAGCGCGGGTTGTTCATCGTGCAACAGGTTACGACTTTACCTACGTTGTCACGTTATATATATATATATATATATCCTATAGTATATACGCAGGAAAACATAACTGTCCTACCACTTCACATGTGACGATCCTAGTCGACACTTGTAATCGTCAAATCTACATATATTATATCGTGAATGATGTAATTTCAATTACGATCGAGAACAATTTGCCAAGCAAACTTTCGAGCTACGAGTAAAACTAATTATTGTGCACCACTATGATCGTATAACCAACTTATAAAACCACCACTTTGTGATATCATTGTTAAGCAAATATAATTCTTGTATTCGTCGAATTTAAAAGAACAGTAGATAAAAATATAGAGTCAAATTATGGACAAATTCTTGAATAAAATGATACAATGAAAAATTTATTTAAACCGAGTTTATTCAGCACGATTTTTTTTTGGATTTTTCTCGTCTAAAGGTATCTGCTAAGATTACGAGGAAAACACATTCAAGAAAATGAGTAGAACAAATTAAAAGTGAATTTTTCATGAATGCCTGATTCATTGTCTAAATTTTATTTAATATTTAAACACTTTTGCGTTGACGGCAATCTTGCATTTGATTAATATTTCAACAATTGATAATAACTTAATCGTCGTTTTGTTATTATTGACAAAAAAAAGAACTTTTTATTTATCTATCCTTCTTGGTCTCAGAAATATTTGCAAAAGAAAAATATGACTCGCTGTTTAACAATAAAAGAAATTGGATAGCGTTGCTTTAGTGAAAGGTTTGATTTTGGTTGACAGTGAGCTAGAATTTACCATAGGTAGTTTCATCAAACCTTTCTCTTTCTATCCCCTTTTTTGGTCTTTTTTTGTGCTGCTATTTGTGATTCGTTGGTATATAACAACGTTCGATGCTTGTCCAATATATGCGGGAAAAGTATTTGGTAGAAACGAGCTCGGAAACATTAGGTTTTCAATAAAGGGTTTTATTTGTCGCAATCTTCAAGCCTTTTTATTTGAACGTTTTAATATACATATATAATACTTTTGTTTTATTGACTTTTTTATTCATAAAATATTGATCAATTGAATATGAATTTGTGACTTTTTTTTATGAATAAATGAAGTTGCTAACAAATGTGAATAATGTTTCAAATAACCAGTTTTCCAAATGAATATCATCCTGTCACACACGTTAACTTCGGTTAATGAAATATTTTCTACTTTTCCATACTTGTTTAACATAATGTGTTCGAATTTAATTATTTTTTCAATGAAAGTTTGAAAACTCGATCAAAATGGGAGTAGACACGGTTCGTATTTTAGAGGTTTGTAAAATAAAAAAAATAAAAAAAGAAGAAAAATAAGGTAAAAGATAATGTACCTGTCGATCCATCGAAGACAAATAACTTTGAATTCCAAAAGTGTTTTAAGTTGTTTCTGGCGCGTTTTAAAACTTCAACGAAGTTTCGCGAGTTTCTCGAGGGAACATAGAAAACTTCGTTCGCTATACACATAAACGCGCACGAACTTCCAAATCTTTCGAATTTTGGGATGGAAGAAAATAGAAAGAAAAAGGGAGAATAATTATTAACCTTCTGACGAATTTTTCCAAGTGTTTTTTGGAATAGAAAGGTACGATCGTTAATTATTTTTGTTTGAATGCACCTTTGATTGTAAGAAAAATTAGAAGAATCGTTTCTTTCTTTTTTTATGCCATTATATTCTTTTTCTTATTAATTTCAATAATAAAGTTAAGGAAAAGTCATGGTCAGTATTTGTTGGATTGGCAAAACACGATTTGGCAAAAGTGAACATCAAAAATATTCAATTAAAAAATTCGAGATTCTTCACCAACGACTTTTCTCCTTGTTTCTCTCTTTTTTATTTTTTTTTTTGTCGTCCTCTTCACCGATATCTTTGATCGCTTTTTTCTCTTCGTTGTCGACCACGCTCCCGTCTTCTTCTTTGAAATATTCAAACAAGTAGGTTTTCTTCACTCTAAGAAGAGGTATCTTTTAAAGAATCACTTTCTAATGGATTCTGTTTATCCGAGACAATATTTTATTCAAACAATTTTAATCAATATTTTAGACAAATCATTAATATTTATAATAAAATATTGACACAATTATACAATAAATAATATTTAAATTAAACAAATATGATTTATATCCATACGCAAGGTATCTAATTGGCCGGTCAAATTTTCGATTATTTATTTAACAAAATACATTTTATTATATAACGAAAAGTTTAATCGAATAAATAGATTTTCCTTTTCAATTACTCGATTTCTTGTAGGTAATCCATAAGATTAAGAAAGTTCGTTAATTCGTCGTTTATCTAAAGACTGTGGAGGCTTCGTTAGAAGAGGAGAGTATCCTGAAATTCAGCGAGTGATCAGTTTATTGTCCAAGCAAAACTTTGACGCATTATCGAAAACGATTAGCCAACGTTGGATATCCAGTATCTTCGGCAACTTGAAAGTAAAGTAACTTTATATATATATGAATATAATTTATATAGATAAGATATATAATTTACATTCTATACTGTACTAACTATTAACGAACTTGTAATATCATCTTTGAAAGTTGATGTTGAGAGTACTGCTAAGCATTAACTAAAATCTCGTTGGAAGCATTACAGAATATAAAGCTCTCTTCTAAGAATGAGAAGAATTCAACGTATATATTTTGTCTGCAGTATGTGTCAGAGTTTCCGATGGAAAGCTTTCCGATTAAAAGGACTTTAAAGAGCTCTGCTTTCCAGTGGTACATGCGCTACTTTCAAGAGTACTAACATATTAGATCAGGTAAGTGGATTGTCGATAAGTCGATTGTATTTCAATTGAGAGTTTCAATCTTTATTATATTGTACAATATTCTATTCTATTCAATTCTATTTTATTTTATTCTATTAGCTTACACGGTTTTTACACACGACAGAAAGAAAATAAAAAAATAAAAAGAACATTTTCAAACTCTACGTCACAAAAATGACAAAGATAGAGTCCATCGAAAGTTCGAATAGATATTTCTTGTTTATTCTTTTTCTTTTTCTCGTACAAGCGAATGGACGTGAACATATAGATACGAGGTACTGTACTGTATTGTCTGTCACTTCTGTAAAAAGAAATTCTTTGTTTTTGTCGTCAAATTTGTGAAAAGCTCTCCACTATGAAAGAACGATCGACTAGTCCAAGCTTTTCGTTTCGATTCGCAGTTTAAATATCCGGTCTCTTTCTCTTTCACTCTTTCTCTCTTGTCTAGCATTTCGAGTTTAGATAGCCGAACAAGGTATCAATTCCAGACAAGAGCACGTCGGCTTTGGAACTACCTCCTATTCCACTGGAAAATTTCACCTCAAAGCTGTATCCGATTTACGTGGTAAAGCACCGCATCAAAGTGTGTTCGCATTACATTTCAATTTTTTATCTTTTTTTTTCTTTCTATACTTTTTCTTTTTTAAATTATAAATTTATCTTGTATAAATGTATTTAATGTATATTGTAAATGTATGTGTATGGTTTTTGTTTGAATTCTAGTTTTCTCAAGACAAGTATAATGGCAACTACTTAAGCAAACTCCTGATTAAATTTTAACAAAGGATTAAAGTATTGTAATTTGCTGATGGCGATATTACGAATGCACAGGAATGCATAGCATTGCTGTTTGCTTAGCAAGGAACACGAAACAATAGAGAGATTGGTCTCTCGGTGCAACAATAACGAGCACGATCGATCCATTGAACATGCAATGACTGTCACTTAAAAATCCTATATAGTTGCGTTTACAAAATTTTTCTTTCAAAGCTATTGGTATGGTGTGCGTTACTATGAAAACAATTTTCAAATGAATACATTAGTATATCTTTATTACATATTAATTATATGTTTCATTTCAAAGGATTATTTATAACAAGTGAATTATGCAAATCTTTAATGCAAGCATTTTTAAATCAATATTTATAATCTTATGGATACAATATATTTTAGCATACCTTATTAAAAATGTAGAATACATCAATACAGAAACATCGGGATGTGAATTTAATGAGGGAAAAATTGCATACTCTTTTAAAACCCAGTAACGTATTTTTATTTTTATTTTTATTTATTTTTTTTATCACGTTCTTACGTAATTTTGGGTCGCCTAAATTACATAATAACCCTTCTCATATTTTCTTCCAACTTTTCCAACGCCCTCGCCAACTTTATAATTATGAATGGCGAATTCCTTGGATTCTCCCAGGTGTTTCGTAAAATACTTGAAAAAAAAAACCTTAGAAGAGAATTCTTATGAAATATACCGCGAGAACGGACTTAATAATGTGATTCTCTTTTTGAATTTTAGAAATTAATTGCAAGCCTTACCCATTGCTACGTTTATTCCGAATTATAATAAGATTCGAAAGTTTGAAATTACGAATCTTAAGAAAGAAGAGGATAGATAGATCGAATAAGTAAATCCTTTTGGATTCAACGAACGTTTCTTACATTCTTTACTACACGAATTTGAGTTTTCCTTTAAAGAAATCTTTTTGTAGGTGGTGGTTATTCGACGGCGAGAAGAACGGTGAGAGGTAGTGGTGAGATTAATTTTCCACAGCTTTCTCGCATCGGTAAGTTTTACGTAGCGATTGGATATATTTTATTACCGGCAAGGTAGAATAGGAAAGGGAAAAGGAGGACTACACGTCGTTTTACGGATATATGTATTTCACCGGCCAGGAAACACATTTTTCCTCTGATGATGTAATTCTCGCATTTCCATATCTCGAAAGACGACCGATATGAAATTTCTCTCTCTCTCTCTCTCTCTTTACTTTACTTTCGCAAGCTCGTACGCGAGACACGTATGATGGCTGAAAGTACATTCATCCAACGGGTGATTTTTTCCTCCCCTTTCTATCGTTTTTCTCCCTTCTGCATCAGGACACGACAGTCGAGAACGTCGAGATGGTTTTTTCTTTTTATTCCCGCACACGTTTGCCTTTGCCTCGTCGCGGCTGTGTGGAAAACGAGAGAGAAAGAGAGCAAGAGAGAGAGAGAGAGAGAGAGAGAGAGACGAGAAGAGAAAGAGCAGGCGACCAATCATCCGAGTTTACACGGACAACCCTTTTGTTCGTGCGTCATTGAAAATTCCTTGCAATTACTCGAAATGTACGGAGCAGAATATGCGGAGGCACGTACGACTTCTTCGACGTTTGACTATGCACGGAATAGATTTGAAGAAGAGGATTCACGACACCTTCGTCTTCCTTCTCTTCCTCTTTCGCAATCATCATCATCATCTTCTTCTTCTTCTTCTTCTTACGTTTGCTTCTAAATTTTCTCTCAACGCTTCGTACGTAGCTTTCGACCTCTGACATATAACGCACAGCTCCTATTTCCATTCGTAAGGAACACGGCTATGAATTAATATCGACCACCAACTTTCATCCTTTTTGATACATACATATTTTAACGAACAAGCAAAGCTACTACTGTTGCTACTGCTACTACTATAACTACTGTTATATAACAACGCTTGTTCACGACTAACCGAATTATTCCGAACAAGCGCTTCCAAAATCCTTCCACTATTTTACGCCAACGTTCCTCTTCCTCTATCTCTTTCTCTCGCTTTCTAGCTCTCGACATTAAATTTATCTAGCCACGAGACGCGCCTGATTGTGAGTTACGCGAACCTCTCACGCGCTATACGTTTTCTCTCTCCTTTAATTTTGACCTGGCTCGACGAATTTTATAGAAAATATTGTCCTTCTCTGTCTCTTTCTTTCTTTTTCCCGTTCCAGTTTTTTCGTATTTTTAATCGACCAATTCTTTTTATTTATCGTTAATCCTATTTCTTAAACAACTTTTCAACGAAGTGGATATAAAATCGTATAAAAGCTTGATCACCGTTTTCATATAATGCCATTAAAGTCGTTTGCAACTGAAATCTATACTATGTATGCATACAATCATTAAACGAATGAACGAGCGAACGAACGAACAATCGTGATACGGGATGTTCGATGCTGCATCGTTCGCATTTTATTCGTATTGTGCATTGAAACAATACAAATTTTCCTTCGTGAATTGAGGTTAATTGATACGCGTCGTGACGTTTTACTTTTGAAAATTTCCCCGTGAAATTTCACTGTTGAATGTTTGCCTCGTTCTTCTTCGCATAGTGAATCGATTACATGTCCACTGATTGAATTTGCAAGCGGTTACTGGGTTTGCATAAGTTAGTTCGTTACGACAAATACGTACGATGAAAACTCATTAGTTACTAAGAGATTTGCATTCTATGGTAACATTTATTGGCAGTCACTTTTTAAAATTTGTAAACGAGAATTTTTGCTTTTGCATATATTTTCCTTGATATTATTCAGTTTTATTCTTATGTAATTTGTATTAAGGGCTTTATTTTGTTATGTTTTTATTTATAAAATTGCTTTAATTTATCAATTTTTTTATTCCTAAATTTTTAGTAACTTAGATGTATTTAAATATTCTCAATAAGCCGCCTTTAGAAAATGGATGCGCGCGCACTCGTGACGTCATGCGCATGTGCGACACGATCTTAGCTCGCAACAGCGCAAGTCAATCAGTGCGGTGCCGGTAGTAACATTGTCGTCGCGTGACTTTTCTTCTTCTAATTATGTACAAGTAAATAACCTATTTATTTTCATAATACATTATTTTCCAATGCATCATTCTTACTTTTTAACACATAATCTATAGTTTTTATACATTACAGTTCATTTCAATATTTAGGTTAAGAGATATTTGCGAAAATCAAATTTGCATTGTCGTCGTCATGATTTATCATATATTATCGCATTTATTTTTAACATTACTCATATTATCATTACATTTTAATAATTTTTGTCTCAATTATTCATAATTCATTAATTAACACCTATATAATTGCATATCATACTTAACTTTTATATGTGCATTATTGTATACGTTTAGTATAGTATCCAGGATGGCCAATAAAAAAAAAAAAAGGCGGGCATCAATATGGTGGAATATTAATTAATGTTAATTAATGTCTATTTACATTTTAGGAAATATCAACGTTGTGTACACGGATAAAAAAAAAAACAGATAGAATTTGTTTCTTTGTTTTTGTTTTATATATTAATATTTACGTTGTATTAATTAATGTTTTTTAATTTTTAGATTTCAAACAGTTCCATTAACGAATGGAAAGAATATATTGCAGATTGAAGGAGAAGATGACGTTTATAAATAATCCATTGCAGTTCTCTCCATCTACGTATGTATATGTAAGTACCAAAAAGCATTTACATTAGAAATGCATATGCAAATATGCATTATATTATATTCCTTGAAATTTTATCTTGGTGTTCGAACGTAAACGAAATGAAGTTGAGCTTTTTTAACCTTGATTATGATTGATCATTACGTTGCATTTCATTTGCAATGTAGGAATGTGATTAAACATTTTTTTTTGTTCATTAATGTGCATCTTACATTAAATCTTTCTAAAAATGAAATGGAAGTTAACTAAAGAAGAGAAAGTTTTGGCGTTGCAATTTTGGAGAAAACATAATAAAAGCAGAGAATTAGTAACTTTTACCTCAAGCTTTATCAAGTCGATTATCTTAATGACTTTTAAACAGAATACTTCGAGCAAATATTTAACTATTTTATTATTACTTCTTTAAAGTTGAAGTATATTAAATTGTAGATAATTGAAAGCAGTTATAAAAGACTAGATTCGATATTGCAAATACTTGTAAGCATTGTTATTAATATTTAATCAACAACAACCGGGGGGGGGGGTCTCGTTAAACTTTGGTAATCGATATCTTTTAGAATTTATTTAATGGTTTTAAAACGTAAATACCGGGTAGTTTATTGGCTCGGAAACTCCATTGAAGTTACGTTCAAATAGCATGTTATTTAAAAATTCTTTCATCGATCTTTTTGTTGATTTTGTAATTATCTTTTTTCATGGAGTAAATTAAACCGCATATGTGTTTTTAATTTGAACTTTAACGTAAGATAGAGTAGATGTTGCGCTCTTATTATGAACGACGCGAGATCGCAATCGAGAGCGATCTGCGAGTGAAAAGGGCCGAGTGAGAAAACAAGGAGCGCGAAGCTCGGCTTCATATACGGGCTCTTAAACATTTGAGTGCGTTCGCATGGCATATTTCATGCATGTATATACTCTCGATGTGTACATACATACATACTCGTTTTCATCGACTTTACTCCTTTTCTACATTTTCACCAAGGTATAAGAGACTCGTCAGAAGTGCATCTATTTTACTTCATTCTCTTATCCGTTGCTCTTTTATTTTTGTTTTTTTCTATTTTTCTCACGCATCTGTTCGTTTCATTTCAATTGCACTAGACGCGATAATATCGTTCCTTTCGTTTCATCTTTTTAATTTTTTTCTTTTTTTTATAATTTAACCGGACAGAAGGACACCGAAATTGGGGTGTTGCAAGGGAAGAAGGTAAACGAGAGAAACTCGTAACTGGAAATTGTCTTAACGGTCTGTTCGCGGAAAATATACACTTTGGAAAAATTTCGGAAGCACGTGTGGTGAACGAGGGTGTAGTTGGTTAGAGAACGATGCTGTAAAAGCTCCTGCTGGAAAATTATCACGATCTAGTAGGATCCTGGGTGTGAACGTTTATTTCGCACTTGGTGAGTTTTCTCGTTTCGCTATATGCGCGCCACTTCGAAATTGAATTAATGAAATTACCTTTGCCACTTGCGTATTCTTTTTTATTATTATTTTTTTCGTGCTCGTTACAGGGAAGTTAGGTGATGACTGTAAAAGACGACAATCTTCTTAATTATTTTTTTTTTACATATTATATATATAGGTAAGAAAGGAAGTTATTTAGAAGATAGCTTAATCTTCGTGGTTGAAAACGTCACTTGAAATTACATCTTACGATCTAATAGAAAAATGTCGAGAATATCCTGCCGTGCGAGACGATAAGAGAAGGGAAGAAGA
Source organism: Polistes dominula (assembly GCF_049000335.1). Lineage (NCBI taxonomy): Eukaryota > Metazoa > Arthropoda > Insecta > Hymenoptera > Vespidae > Polistes > Polistes dominula. The sequence continues at coordinate 7,315,738 of NW_028300899.1, forward strand.
TAGCTTTCCTTTTTCTTTCTTTCTTTCTTTCTTTATTTCTTTATTTCTTTCTCTCTTTCTTTTTATCTTTCTCTTTCTCTCTTGATATTGAACAAGAAATCAATTTTAGCACGGTGAATCCTTTCTCAAAGAAGACCCAATCAGCAGCGATGCCGTTGCTTGGAAAAACGAAAAGAAAATCTTTAGACTCTGCCAAGTCGTTGGCGCAAGGAGGACATTGAAAGAAAGAGAGGGAGAAAGGAAATAGAAAGAGGGAAAAAATAAAGAATCCTTTTTTCTGGCCGTCCTCCGAGTAATCGCGTCTTTTTCTCAAGCAAAATCGTAATATTCGTCCCTATCGTGTAGACAGTAAGGACGACGACGACGACGACGACGACGACGACGACTTTTTCATTTCACTATGTTTGACCTCGAATTAATTTCCTTCTTATTCGCCTTTAACGCGAACGTAAAAATGATCCTAGGATTTGATATTTTTTCCTATATATACGCGTGGAGTCAAATACATTTTTTTTTTTATTTTATTCACCGTGATCGTGGTATTAGTCATTTTCTTTTAAAAACAAATCAATTTCGTAGATTTTTTTAAATCGATATCTTTTTTTTCTAGTATGAAACGAGCTATGCACATAGATCGAAGCGTACACTTTTTATCGTTTACTTGCAGTGGTATGTCCAGTCCTCCTTTCTCTCTCTCTCTCTCTTCTCTCTCTCTCTCTCTCGTTTGTTATATAGATTCTATGCTTTTTTTTCTTTGTTTTCTTTTGGAAGAACTATGCAGTAGCAACTAGCCTCTCGTGTATCTCTCGATTCAAACAAGTGTGTTGGGAAACGATAACGGCAAGTGAAAGAGAGATAGATCTAAATATATATAGAAAAAACGAGAGAGAGAGAGAGAGAAAGAGAGAATTTGGCGTAGGAGATAAATCAGGTATAGAACGCCTAGTCGAAAAAGACATCTCTAATTTATAGACTAAATCGTACACGTTACCCGTACTCGTGGCATTATAGTGCTATTATTGGATCTCTGAGCGATAGTAATTACACAACGGGACGCATTCTCCTCGTTGCTTCTGTCCTCGTCATCGGCACGGCATTGCACGGCACTGCACGGCACGGCGTCGCGTCGATAATTAAATTATCGAAAGCATCCCCCATTTCTCTCGCTAACATCCTACGCGTTCCTTTCAGAGCCAACCTTTGACGTGTATTTATTAGCAAACGAGATAAACGAGCTTCCCTAGTAGCTATATAATCCGTGTTCAAGGAATGTGCCAGCTAAGCTTGATTTTCGAAAGATAGTAAGTATCATCGCGCGCGCGTACCGCACAGAGAAACGGGGAAAGGAAAATGGTACTTGTATTTAGTTTGAAAAGAAAAGTCGTTACTTGGAAAAACAGAAACAGATAAGAGAGAGAGAGAGAGAGAGAGAGAGAGAGAGAAAGAGAGAGAGAGAAATAAAATTATTCGAAAATCTCGAGATTACGATTTATCTGCCACGAAGATATTAAATTCCTCGATAGAGGTGGAACGAGGGAATAAAATAGTCGTGAGCATAATTTTCTGCGCAAGTGGAAAGTGCGAGAAAACTGAAGATATATAGGTAGAAATAGAGAGAAAGATATGTATATATATGTACGATATATATATATATATATATATATATTCGACGAGATGTTGAGATTTCAGCGAATTTCCCAGAATTTCGAATCTTTAAATTTGCTGCACTCGTTGATATGAAGACGATATAGCTGATGCTTCGAGAGCGAAATTTTACCGAGATTACTCAGCTTTGATTTTATTCGATAGTTTGTAGAGAAACACAGGATCGACAATGATATAATAATTTTTATTTAGTTAAATTTATTACTTATCGGTTCGTATTGCAGCCTTTAACGATTCCATGTAATCGAACGATTACAAGCATAGAATCTATTTAAGCAGTATTAAGTAGCTTTTGGAGATAGTCGAAATGTTCGGAAGCACGGATTATAAATCGAGTTTGGATAATGATCCATAATGGATATCCAGTTCGGTTCCTCCTTTCTTCTCATTTTTTCTTTCTTTCAGCACTTGCCTTTAACCTGTTCTGCATAAAATAGGTGCAAGGTCTAGCCGTGCAAGACCACACCAGCGTAACGATTATTCACGCTTACCGCCCTTTTGCGCGTTTCGCGTATTAAGTTCTTCGACGTGAACCGAATTCGAAGACTTTCTTTCTCGCTTAAATTTTTCAGCACGTATTTCGAGAGAAAAAATAGAAAAATGCGCTTTGACGCACGAGCGTCGTGTGTCTGGGATATACGAGTAACGATAACGTTTCAGAAACTTTAATATATCTCGTCGGATGATTTGCGATCGTAAGTGGGTGGTGGTGGTGGTGGTTGCCTTCTGTGAAAAATCTTCCATACCTACAATATCCCTGATGCCTTTTAATACCTTACTCAACCGTTCTTTATTCTCGATTTACTAGAAAAAGCTCGGCAACGAAAGCCCATGTTTTTCTTCCTACCACTTGCCAGTTTGTTCGAAGTCTTCCGGGTACGCGCGATATGCGACAATTCACAGGAATCGAGGGAAATAAGTTTTGAAGAAGAGAAGAGGGGAAGCCGATTAAGAGCTACCTAGCTACCTAGAGAAAGACAAGGGCTCGCGGTAAACGATAAGGAGACTTCTACCAAATCCTACAACGAACTCTGCTCGGCGCATTTGCTTCTTGGGATATACCGCGAACAAAGCTTCCTTTCCTTTTTTCTTTTTGAACTTTACTTTTTGACCTTCTTTTACACTCGACCGCACCTTACTCTTTTCTTGCTCCTCCTCCTCCTTCTTCTTTAGGAACTTCCTTTCCATCCTTCCGTTTTCTCTTTTCTCTTTCCTAAGCAAGAAGACCACCCTTGAGAAAAACGTCTTCCAAATTTTCATATATTATGCCAGTAACCGTAGGACATAGCCGAACTGATGATGCATTTTTATCTTTTATTCGGGGACTTTAGCAATTTCTTTTTCTTCCTTTTACTTCCCACGCCGCTCATCGACCACTACCAGAGCAGCAGCCATTTTTCGGTAGGATGCTTTTACCAGTCTTTGAGCTTTTGTTCGAAAGAGATCCCAAATTGCTGACGTAAGACGATTTATTTTGTCGAGCCGGAGTGTTATTTTCAAGGGGATTGTCGATTTTCCTCCGACCGAGGTCCTACAATTCTACCAAAAGCTAGAAAATAGTTTAGAAAGTGCTTCTGGATTTCGGAATCTCAACGATTATACATATATCGATTCTGATTTTCCACGGACTTAGTCATATGTATACGAATGTGGGAAGAAGGAAAAGTCAAATCGAATGTAATACGGGTTACGCGATAGAAAAGGAAAGATGTAACAGAAGGTTCTGCCTGCGTTAAAAATATTCTATGTAGATTTACGATTCCCTCGAATATCTTGCCTGATATTCCGCGTTCCATTTCTCTTCCCTTTACTTACGTAGTATCCTACACGTTCGAGAGCTAGCGATATTGAAAACATAAAGCTTTCCTAGTAACGTTCGATTTATTTCTTCCGAAGGAATCTTTTTCTCCTCGACAATTATTCCAAAGAAATTTCGGTAAAAGGGGATTGGGAGAAAAGAAAGAAAAGAAAAAAAGCAACAAAAAATTGGGATAGGAAAACGGAACGTACTTTCTTCTTCCTCTTCTTCCTCTTCCGTGTAATTTTAATAATATATCCTCGTACAGGGCATAAAGTTCCGTTCGCGTCGTAGGTGGTCGATACACCCTTCGATTTTCTTCCTGATCAACGGCGCCGCACCTGTTGGAGATGTTTTTCACATGATCAAGGCAATCCAACGCGGAAATTGATTTCGAAGGTCATCAATCAAAGGTCTCCACGTTCTCTAACTCGTTCGCGTTTTCTCGTTACATGGCACGGACATTTTTTTTTCCCCCATCTTTTCCTAGTTTATTCCTTTAGTGAACGCGTATAACGCGACTTTTTGGCACGATAACGTTAATTTTTCTCTTTCTTTTTTTTTTTTTTTATAGACGTTCGAATTATCGTAATTTATTTTCCTTAATATTATGGAAATGAGTCGTTCTAATTGTAAATGGATAATCTGCCGTTCTCTCTTATTGGATTCTCCTCGTTTGAGTTGCCCCATTGCAGCAGACTGTACATCGACCCAAAGCTGGCAGTGCTTTACATTCAGAATCGGCGATCGGAATTTCAGGATATTAGAATAATTCGATGGTATCGTGATGTCGATAGAATCGAATTAATTTTCATCTAACGTGTTTTCTTCGTGAACGAAGATTGGTCAGTTTATCGAAAACTGTTAAGATTTATCTGACATTATTTATTAAACGTCATGCGTATTTCAAAGCTTACAATTAGAGATTAATCGTTCTCTTAATAGCTTATAACAAAAAAAAAAAAAGAATTTTCATTTTTAGCCGTGTATATGGATCATCGTTCAATTTATTACAGAATAAAATTTCCTGCGCGTAAAGATTCTGCGAAATGACTTTTTAATATCCATTACGTCGAAGACATCAAAGTGGTCGATCGTTAAACAGTAAATTTGTATTTTTGCTTGAGAAAAAAATTATCTTTGTGCAAAAGCAATTATATTAGTCATGAATTTAATATCTGCATAACGAACTTGATTGCACGAGTAGTCGGACGGTGTTTTTTCGTTTATAACTTTTTTTAACGTTGCTTCATTCAATACTACGTTTTGTCACATAATATTAGACAGGTGTTTTTCCTATATCTTCTATCGAATTTAACGATAAATTTAACGCACTCATATTTAATTTATAAAAAAAGGTAAAAAAAGAACAATCACTTTAGTAATAATAACCATTTGATACTGTGATAGAGGAGAATAAATAAGAGATTCGTTATTTCGACGAGTTTTGTGTTGGTCTAGCGTTAAACATTGCTCGCTGTTGCGAGTGCACAGCTACAACGCGCTGATACTCTCTCTCTCTCTCTCTCTTTGCCAACTAACTTTTGTCGTCCGGAAGGTTCGGTTATGTGTTAGACACTTTCGGTTAGGGTGACTGACTACCCTCTTTTACCGTCCTACGTATTTCGATTTCTGCTTCGGCTTCAACTTCAATTTTGGGTTCGACTTCGACTTGCTTTTAACGTTTCTTTTTTCTTATATTTATTTCGCGCAAAGTATGTTTGACCGAGAACCTTCTTTTTTGAAGATATTTTTTTCTTTTCTTTAATACCAACTCTCATTTTTTTCCTTTTTTTTCCTTTTCGGTCTTTGGCAATAAGAACGATGCTGTAATAGTGGCCACGGTAGTAGTTGCGGCGACCGGCTGCACCGGAACTGCAGCGTCGGAAAAGAAACTTTTTCGTCGATTAGCGTAATTGCATTAAATATGTAAATCTACCGGCTGCGTCGATGTGGGTCCACCGGTCGTGAAAAGCATAACTTTTTTCCCCGAGTATTACTATCTCGCGAAAAACGAATTTCCGTCACGTTCGATATCGGCATTTTTCCCTTTTCTTTCCTTTGCTACCCCTTACTGTTTTCTTTCTCTCGTCCACATTTTATTCTTACTTTCTATCCCCTCTGGAGAACATCAGCGATTGCTGCTTGCGTGGTCCATGTAAATGCTAATGAGTTTATCGTTTAACCGAGTTGCCGCGTACTTCGTTAATTTCGTTGTTACATTTGTTTTAATTGAAACATCAAAATTTTGATAAAAAGAAAAATATCATATCAAAATAAAACAAGACAAATCGAAAAATGTAAAACGTTAATATGTAAACGATCGAAAAATAAAAATAAAAAAAAAAACATAAAAAAGAAAAACATAAATTGAATCAAACAACGAGATATATATATCGTCATAAAACGTTCATTTTAGGTGGATGATATATTCTCTTGTAAGCATTGGAGAGACAAAAGTAGTGAAAAAGAAAGAAAGACTACACGGGGGGGATGAGATTATTTGAAAATATCGCAGATATAAGGAGAAACGTTTTATTATACTGCGCGAAATACAAGGCTTTATTCGACAAAATTAGATCTCGAGGAGAGAGAGAGAGAGAGAGAGAGAGAGAGAGAGAGAAAGAAAGATAGACGAGACTTATAAATCAATTCTGAACGTTCGCAAAGTTTATCAAACTTAACATCTCTCTTAAGGAGTTCACTCGGCTAGTAGTACGTCCCACTTCTCTTCTTTTCCTTTAATAAATGGAACGCGGTTAAGAAAGTTAAGAAGAATTAACGAATATCTACGTTACACCATAAATAGATAGACAGAGACAGAGGTATTTTGATCAAATTAACAAGCGACCGAAACTTATTCAAAATCTTAACTATTGTAACAGAGAAAAAATTGTCAATGTTAGTGAATTTGGTATTTTTCCAAGATTAGATCGAGTCGATCAATTATGTCTATTAATTTTCAGTATGTCGTAATATAGGATAATAACGTAGGGTGTAAGAAGGAAGTTTGGTTAGACGATGTGTGCTAGTAGAGCTTTTGGAAAACTTTCAAATATGATTTATTACAGAGCACTAGTAGTAAAGTGAGGGTCGTAGAAAACTTTTTTGTTCTCTATAGAAGTACGGTTGAGGTGCGAAAACCATAGTTGATACTTAAAAAAAAAAAAAAAAAAAGAAAAAAATAGAAAAATACAACACAAAAAAGTTGGAAGACCAATAGTTTCCATTCGTTTTTCCAATGAAATATCCCTAGCGAAACTCGGCCAATTTTTTCGTCCGTTCGTTCAGAATGCATCTCTTCTCTCTCTCTCTCTCTCGTTTTCGATTTTTATTTTGTTCTTGTTTTTTTTGGATAGATGGATAGAAGGCTAGGTAGGATTTTTTGTTGGTTTTATTTCGTAGCCGTGTATTGTTTTTCGTTATTAAGACGCGATCTCATTCGACGTTAATCGGCTTATCATGCATCAGCATCGCGATCGAACGAATTTCAAACGGACGTTTCGAATTTCTCGAATTTTAGTGCGTGCGAAGTATTAAAAACCGCACGGTCGATCCGTTTTCGCACGCATCTACGCACACGCAAACGCACATTTATCTGTATAATTGTTGAAATATAATAATTTCAAACACGCGGATGCGGTACAACTATAATTCAACGACGTATGCGTTGCCGATTTCTACATGCACGATACTACACACAAATTAACGTTATATTTAATATTTATTATACCCAATAGTATCGTAAAGTTGGAGAAAAGGTAAGAACGTTGTTATGTTTACGACTACTTGCTGCGGATAAGATGAAATCTTGGAAATTGGCAGCATTGCGACAATGCAAGAGAGAATACTCTCTCTCTCTTTCTCTTATCCTTTCTGTCGGTATTTCTCGGGTACAACTCGTGATCGATAAATTTGTCCACGGACGACTTAGTCCATTAGAATCCAGTCTAGCGTTTATCGGCACTTTCGCGTCTTCACGCCGGACTTTGAACGAATAAACGCGCGACTCCGTTGATCATTTCAATTCGCGCCTAAATAAAAATTCACAATTCCACGAATCTGTTATTATTATTTAAAATTCCCTTTTAGAATGTAGTATCGGAAAAAGGAGGGAATCCGCGTGGAAGGTAAGAAAAAAAAAATAAAAGAAAATAATGCAGAAGACTCACCGTCATGGTAGAAGCCTCACATGGTCCCACCGTTGGTGAAAAACACGTTCAGTCCGGAAAAGGGTTTGCGGTTATTTGCCATTCGCCATGATTCTTTGACGTTAGTCCTTTTCCTCCTTTCAAGAGGTACAGATAGATAAAGAATGTATAAAGAGACAGAGAAGAAGATTTAAAGAAACAACAGCTCTCTATCACTATATTGTAAACGTATACGTAAACGTGCACACCGCGATATTTTCCCTCCTTCGGTGTTTTCCTTGGAATCGTTATCGCGCGATAAAACGATTTTATGCAGTCACGTTGTACTCTTCCCTAAATTTCACTTGATTTACGCGGACAACAATAAATATGAAAAATCAAAAAAGAAAAAAGAAAAAGGATAATACATAAATTTTGGAAATCGATGAAAATAAATTTCGAGTGATATGAATGTATTGGAGAATAAAATGAATGATAAAATATAAAAATAATGTAAATGTTAAAAAGAGAGTATTCTTCGGTATTGGGAAGTTGGTCGTTGATTTTTCTCCGAGGGAGTTCCGGTAGGGTCGTAGAAAAAGGGTTACGAGGTCGTCGTGGCAGTTGTCACACTTAGCGTTTCCTCGGTGCTCGTGTAGCCGAGAAGAGAGATGCTCGACCGTGGCCCGGCAGCCGGCGACTGGCTGCTGCTAGAAGGCTCGCAAGCTCGAACCAGTCGACCTGGCTAGGCGCAAGCTCTCTCCCTGCTACTACTCGCCCATCAAACCACCCTCGTCCTCCACCCACCTTCCCCACACGTAAAGTTCTCCCACGCGAGCAAGCGTCTCTGTGAGAGTCGTGTGAGAATTTCTTCGCTGTGTCACCGCGAAAAATGCCCTCCTTTTCTCATCCTCGTCTTCGTCCTACGACTTACGCGAACGAGCTTTCACTGACCCCACTGATATTTTTCTCTCCTTGTATTCTTTGAGTACGTTTTGAACGACTCCCTAGAAGACCCTAGACTCGATGTAATATTCTACTATAGACAAGAGAAATAGTCTCGTCGTTAAGGTGTTAATCGAACGTACTAAAACGATCATTAACTATATACACGTTGGGAAGAGGTATACACGTAGATATACACGTAGATATACACACGTAGATACGTACTATACATACGGTTTTATTATGCTGTAGTAGCAGTCTTTTATAGGAATATTACGACCGCCATTGGATTTATACGAAGCTTACTCGTCAAAGGGGTAAACATACGCGTATGCATTGTTCATTGATCGAAAAATCACACATTGCTCTCGTATACTTTTAGTTAGATATATGTATGCAAGTATTAACGGAAAGAGGTCGTTGTTAATTACACACGTGGTGCTTTGCTTTTCCAACCGACAACGCAAATATTCAAAAGCGAATATCCTTACGATCAGTATGCGATCTCACGGACAGAGGAATTGGACCAACGAATAACTCCAATACTTGGACCACTTAAGGGCCATTCAAATATTCAATCTCCGACGATGATGTTGATGATAATGATGATGATTATTATTAATATTGTTATTATTATTAAAAAGCGAAATTTATCGCTTTTGGAACAGGTGATGAATAAAATTTAATAATAGCTCGGTAAATAATGACGATGAAAAAGTTAATGATGCATTTGAAGCGATATCGAACGAAGGCCGCGCGCGATTCACAAATCCACAACATTATTCGCGTTTATGTATATTTCCAGTTTTCATATTTGGAGGTGAATTTCTCTCCAAGTACGACAGAGAGATGATAGCAGAGACGGTAAATAAACCAGGGTATATTGTACGAGCGCGATGATATTCCTCGTTTCCCGTATCGTTGAGAATTCTTTTCTAGAAATACGTAACTGTCGGTTCGCCTAATGTCTTCGCGTCTACTATAGTCTCGTATCGCGGCTAGATAGCTAGAGAAATAGTAGCTACACCTACATACGTACGAAGGTATGATGACCGTCCAAACATTTCAGACTTTAACTTTAACGTCGTTTCGACGGTCATTATACCAATTACTATATTTTTCTTTCATATTTCTTTTAGCATCTAGCACCCCTAAAATCTCAACTATTTTCTTATCTCTATTTGTATGTACGTGTATTTACGCTTACGAAAGCTAAAACGTTTACTCGTTCAAAATATTTTCGCACGATTTAAATGCCGTATATACAAATTTTCGATTTATCCCAGCGACGCGGCGAATCGATCGCACAAATATTTGTTCATTTATTGATTACATGTGGCATATACCTATGTTACCAATCAATCATCGATAAGCTAGCACACATCATACACGTAAAATAACTCGGCCATATGCAAAACAGTCTTTGCATATATATATATATATATGTATATATATTCGCCGTTTTTGGCAGGGGTGTGATTTTTCGAGTGGATTAGGTATAGTGGTTGGTAGGAAATATATATATCATATCGGAGCAAAATGTTAGCCTTGACCGAAATTCGTGTCTCTCGACGTGTGCCGTTTATCGACTATCAGTTAAGTCAAATATTTAGTATCTATACACGTATTAAAAATAGATCACCTTTCGTCAATTTTATTTCACTCTCCCATCTTGCTTTCCGCTCTTGGCTTTGACCGATATCATCGTCTTCGTCCTTGCGGTCCTTTATCCACCGACCCTTTTCCGACCAACTCGTTCACCTGTATTTAGTTTACCGCATAGCTCACCGCATTGTCGTAGTTCTGTTACCACCAACAGCATCGGTCTCGTTTAGTATTTTCTTTTATCCTTTTTCGCTCATTTCATTTCATCTTTGTCGAGAGAAATCTCTTTGGAAAATGGTTACATCAATTTTATCAACAACATTCATATCTCTTCTTCTTCTTCTACTGTCATTATTAAATACAAAACCTAGTCTAAGGCATTCATCATTTTCCATAACGAGTTATATTTCTTCGTCCTCGAGTCGAGTTTTTCATCATAATAATAAAGTTCACGTTTCTGCAAAATATAAGCTCGTTTTTATTTTAATTCAAAGCATGTTTATATATGCACGTAGTTATACATGCATAGGTATATGTGTACACGTTTGTTTTAAAGGCACGCGTATATTAGATAGCGATAAAAATCTACTTTTGCACTTGGCTAAGAGCGGAAAGAGCAAAGGACAGAAATACAGATAGAGTGAAAAAAAGGATTCTGGACAAAGTGCTGAGAGGAAACAAGTCCTTATCTTTGTTTACCGTCTCGTAGTTCGGAGCCAACTCGCTTTCCCCACTTTTTCTACAATTTTCTACGGATTGGCAAAGTTTCTGCGATCCTGATATCCTGCAGTAGTATCGAAGATCCAGTGGTGGCTTTCTCTTCGCAAGCGCAGTACATTCTTCTTCTTCGTTCTCTCTCTTTCTTCCTGTTCTGTACTCGTCGTCGTCCAGCAACATGATCTAACTTTCGTGAGATCGGGCAACAAGGGATAAACCGTGGAACATCCACTTCGCCAAAAAGATTTAGGACTGCGGCTGGGTCACGGCAAGTTGCCAGTGACCTCAGGATTGCGTAAAGCCTATGTGTATCATCAGCCTCTACCACCAACCCCTACCATCGTCATTGGCAATGAGATCGACAGACAGCAGCATTACCGAGATTGCACTTTCCTGTCTCAGGAAACGTCACTTTACCATCACCTTTCATTTCTTTCTAGCATCAATCGTAAAGAATTAGCGCTTTACGTCGAGATCCCTCGTCTCGTTTCATTCAAATTTGAATGATTTACAACCCATTTGATTTCTCGTCTCGTTGAAAGTATTATAGCTTTTACAATGGAAGAATTATGGTGAATAGCGGTTTCCCTTTCTCTCTCTAACATTACCCATATTGGTTTTACATTAAGTAAGTAACTTAATCGGCTTCTAGATTTTCAAACTAATTAAGATATCACGAATTAATCGGCAAATGGGAAATTTCTTGAAACTTGAAGGAGAAGTTCTGTCGGTGTCTCTCCCTCCCACCTCTTCTCCTTTCCTTCTGTTCTTGGTGGTGGCCATACCTATTAGTCTGTGGGTTGGATAGATTCCAGTGGTTCGACAGTCACTTAATTAACGACTTCTAACAATCCTCTTGATCATTGATAGAAGCTAACCCTCCTGAAATGACGTAGAATAATGAACGACCACTCGATACTTGGACTTTAACATTCTTTATCGGTTTCGCACTCCCCTTTAAAATGGTGCCACCTAGCGCGCCTACCACCACCACTCGCTGCTGGCTTACGATAGTAACTCGAGAATATCGCTTTCGAATAGATTTTTCTTTTCTCTCTTTTCCTCTTTATTTTCTTTGTACTTTCGAGATAGGAAAAGTCGTGAAAAGGGTTAGGCGTAAAGTTCCCCCTGTTCATTGTTCACCGTTTTCTCCGAGCTTCATTGTACTTTGAACGAACGTATATGATTTCTCAAGACCAACGACAACGTCTTTGGTCTTGATCTATCAGCTTTAGAAAAAGAAAAAGAATAAGAAAAAGAAGTAGAAGAAGGAAGGAAGGAAGGAAAATCAAGAAGATTCATGAGCGACTTGCTTTTTGGTCATCCATTCGTTTCATCGTCGAAAGAAGAAACGAAATGGAGATTATGCCGAGGATCCGAGAGGAATTCCAATGGAGAACATATCTTCTTTCTCTCACAACTCTTTTTCTATTTTCTTCATCATTCTCGAGTCGACGGAGGGTACAAGACAAATTTTTAAATCTATTGTTAGAAAAAAGTGTTTTCCATCGGATCGTCCTTCTGTGAGACGTGCGTGGGTGGTCAGTTTGCTTTCGACGTCGCAACCGTCTTTCGCAATAACGCGTTGAATCATTTTCTCGCGGACCTTTATTTTCTTCTATTTTTCTCCTCTTCATATCTTCTTTTTTTTTTTTTACACCATTCTTAAGGATTTTCTTGTCTCTTTCGTTTCGCGCTACGTTTTTACCCATCAAGAAACACCCGCAGCTAGCTTCCTACCTCGAGTAAAACCTTCTTTTTTCCTCATACTTTTTCTCTTATTTTCTCTTTTCCTTTTTTTTCTTTTTTTTTCTTCTTCTTACACGAGCGGCAGCAAATTAATGACACTCGTTTTCCCCTCGTATGGTTAAAGAGAGAGAGATAGCGAACGAAAAGGGGAAGAAGAAAGGTACTCGCGTTTCAAAGATTTTCTCCTTCTTTCTTCTTTTGTCCACTTTTTTCGCGGCGTAAACCAAGGATACAAAACGATCTCGTCGACGTGGATAAATACTTGTTTCGTGAAAAAGGAGAGAGAGAGAGAGAGAGAGAGAGAGAGAGAGACAGAGAGACAGACAGACAGACAGACAGACAGACAGACAGAGAGAAAGAGTGACAAATAAAACTGGGAAGGTAAATCATTCGTTGTTCTATCGTGCGTTATAATAATGTCGGGTGCTTTGATTCGGATATACGTGAAATTAAGTTAGAAGACGTAGTGTCCTACCTTGAGAATAGTACATTTAACTTTCCATAAAATATAATGGATTAATATTCTATATAAAACACGTGTGTACATACGCAGAACGGTCTGCAAGATACGTCAGTAAAATTTGGCAAGTCACAAGAAACGTACTACAGTTGTATTTAAATTTGCATTTACGGTCGACAATTTGAAGAAGAAATAAGATTTTCATTTATATTTTGTATTGTAAATTTGTAACAATGCTTTTACGTTTTACATGACATTTTGATTATCATTCTGGTACACGGAATACGCATCGTTCCGTTGAAAAAACTTGGGATATAGTGTATATGCATATGATGGTGTATACATATCGATGGAAGACGAGAATCCATAGTTCGCATGATTCATGCAGTGGTAGCATAACGTCAGGCGATTTCTCGATACCTCGATACTTCGAGCGAGAGCGAGAGTACAATCCGCTTGCATAATCGTCATACTCGAGATATCTTTCGTCCAAGGTATCCTATGAAACTTTCGAAGAATCGATATGTCGATGAATTCATTTCGAATTTCATTATAATACGTAATAAAAATGAAAATCATGGTAATACTTATTTATTCGTTGCAGTTACGTTGCAATTAACGATTGCCAATTCCAATTGTTCAACTCGTCTTGAATAGTTTATGATTTATATTCTTCGTAATTACATATACACGTGTATACATATTTATTAAAGTCGTTTAAATAGATGCTATCAATTTGAATAGATAAACATCTAAACGCTTCGTATTATTTTAATCCATGCAACTGCAATTCTTTGTCTACATTTATATCTCGATGAAGTATGAGTTCGATTAATGAATAAATATCGTATGGCTTATTTCCAAGGTAATTCGCGATAACGTGAAATTTGGTCAGTCGATTTGAATAAACATCTAGGTACTTAAACTTTCGAGTAATTTCGTAATTTAATATATTCGTCCATTCACTTATTTTATCGTATTTATATTCATTATGAAATCTCACGTACATACACATATATACCGTAAATTTTGGTGAAATATTTTAATGATTATTCTATTCAAAATCTTTTCAAAAGTGTATAGTTTAGAAATTAAGAAAATGTATTTAACAAATGAGAAAAAAAAAGAGAAAAATTGAAAAATGGTCGAAAGTTTGAATAGTCGAGGGGCATTGTCCGTGACATATAACGTACGTCATATAAGCAAGTGTCGGGTCAAGCCTCCTTGGAACGATTCTCAAACCTCTCACTCGTCGTCGTCCCCTTCCCAGTAGCGAGAAACTATGGCAAACTGAGAGAAATAGTGATAGATAGAAAGAGATGGAGAGAGAGAGAGAGAGAGAGAGAGAGAGAGAGAGAGAGAGAGAAACACATACCTGTGTTGGGATAAGTTGTCGATCAAGAGGAGTGGGGAAGAAAAGAGTGAAAGAGAGAGAAAGGTTATAATCCTGGAAATCGAGAGCGTGCAAAGTGAAAGAGAAAGAGAGAACACACCTCTCTCTCTTTCTCTCTCTTTCTCTCTCTTTCCTTTGAAGTCTCGAGAGTAGTCGAAGTAAGTATGTAAGTATGTCTTCTCGGTGAGAAACTCGTCAGTACTTCGGTGACTTCCATCTGGTAATAATACGAATCTTGGTCTCGAGAAATCTAACGCAACGCGCGCGTTGCTTGGCCGAGCACGTTCCATTTCGCGCGTGTTTGCAACCACCACAAAACCAAGAGGAAGAGGACAAAATTTGACACGATCAAAGAAAAGGAAACTAGAAGAGAGGTTGTTGTCTCAATTCTCAAAGAAGCTTCGCCGATTATCGTGATAAAAAAATATCAAGGTGCACGTAGCGCGAATATCAAACACATCGCGGTAATTACGTGGCACGCTTCTTCGATATTGTACGTTTAGTTATATATTATTTCTTTTCTTTTCTTTTTTTTTCTTTTCTTTTATTTCTAGTTTCGATTTCCAAAGGATTCCTTTTAATAAAGAGAAACGAGCTATCGTCATTTATCTTGCAGTTAATACTCTCCAAGTGTTCGCTTCTTCTTCTTCTTCTTCTTCTTCTTCTCCTTTTCTCGTATTTACATTAGAAAAGGTTTCAAAGCTTCTCGTCTCTTATCGTTCGAGACGATCGTAAATTCAGTAAAACGCGACATTCGTTGTTCTCTCTCGTTGAACGGTGATCGATGAAGGTGCCGATGGTGGTGGTGGTGTTGGTGGTGGTGTGGTAGCAGTGGTTGTGGTGCTGGTGATGGTGTTGATCGTAGAGGGATACAGACACGAAATATGGTGAAAAAGCTTAAGAAAGATAGATAAAGAGAGAAATTGCATAAAAGTCTTTTTAAAGCGGCCATTTTACGATAAGAAAGTGGAATTAGCGCGAATGGAAATTCGCAAACCTCGAGTGTGGTTTGGCCCGGTGTGTGTGCGTAGCAATAAAGCGTAGGTGTGTGGGATTTAATCCGACGTGCAAATATACTGGCCTCGCCATGTTATGTTACGCGAAACGCTCGACGGACTAATCGGGAGGAAATAATTTGTTTGGACAAACCGGTGTTACGTTGGTTCTGATTGGTCCTAGGTGATCGATCGATCTCTCTCCTCGTTTGTGCTATGTGTACAGGAATATTAGGTGTACTCTACTAGTACCTATCTACCGATTAACGCGCATCGCTAATCGCTCGACCATTATTATCCCCATTTCGAATAAATTCTATTCTAAATTTGCTTCTGTTCTTTTAAAATGAGTTTAGTTTCTTCGTATAATAGCCTTCGACCGTTCGCATACTTATTTTACTTTCCTATCGTTTTTCATTGGACGCCAAAGAAATACGAGAACGTGATTCTAGTTTCTAATGTATTGTTTACTTTGTAAGCTACGCAATAAACCTATATTCTTTCTGCTTCAAATAATTCGTCCATTTGTTTTATAAGAACATGATCGTTTGAGAAAATGGAATAGAAAATCTAATGCAAATTTATTTTTCGTTAATCCGACAGGAAATGCAATTTCACCGATAGAGTTAGTTTCCTATATATTGTCTCTACTCGTACAATAAACCTACGATTATTATTATCATTATTATTACTATCATAATTGTTTCCGCATTAACGAAATTGATCGATCGAGTTGCAATTTACGGAGATTATTAGTTTTCCATGTTCAAAGTTCGTATAGTAGTAGTTGGAGTGTCGTTAGTGTCCTTCGAAACGTAGCATCACGAATAAAACAAGTTTGGAATTCCAATGATTTATATGTTTAATTAGATCGAGATTAACTTAGGAGAGAAAACAATAAAAAATCGGTAGGTTTGCTTTCAATAGCATTCATTGTTTGGAAGCAGGAAAATGAACAGAATCGCAGAATGAGAAAGTAAGATTATTAGGAGAAAGGATGGGGATGAGTGGGTGGATAAGAGGGTGGTGGACGAGAGGAAAGCATCCCCGATTAGCGTGCGGCTGGACAATCGAGTAGATCGCCTAGCAATACCGCGACCTATCGATCGACGAACAAACGAATTTATCGAACATTTGCTTGCTAATTCACCTATGCAGCATGCCGCATAATCCAGTTACGTTGTCGAAACCACAGGAATGCGCGGATAGGCACCTGCTCTCGCTTCGAGACCTCGCTTTAGTAGTCGAACCCTTCTCTGGTTGTATTGCCGTCGCGTCTATGCGTGCACACTGTAATATGTTTGCGATGCGTCTCGTCTAGCGTATTTAAATGATTCAAGAGAAAAATGACAAGTAAAATAAACTTCCCTCTTGATATTATATTTATCTCGTCATTTTTAATTATTATAATTAGCAATGCGCATATATATATATAATGTAAACGTACGTATATATACATATAGGATATGTTTATACTTGTAGCCAGGGAATAAGCATTACCGGCAAGCTGCATAATATATTTAGTACGGTCCACGACGAGTAATACGTAATGCACGTTATAATACCATGTATAATGTATAACTTGCATAGTATATAACGCGTCGTCCTACCGTAGGAGATAGAAAATGTCATTAATCCCTTGCACTCTAATTTCTTTTTTTCCCTAATCCGTCAACGCACACTTTCCTATCAAAAAAATAATGTGTAACACGTTGAAGTTTTAACGGAAGATAGATCGTGTCGTGGTAGTAATACGTTAATACATAAACTATATGAATCAAATCGAATGCATCTCGATGCATCTCTTATGGAAGAGAGAATTTGTTGATAACGAGCATTTGCAGCCCGAATATTTGCCTGGCAATTTGCTTAAGTACGAAATGCGTGAACCTCCTCCTGCATGCATCTCGTCGTTAACGTTATCGGCTGTTGTGCGGCGTCGTAACTGCGCGAATGCTGAATCGCACACAAGGCCATTATCGCGACGAGAGCGAATCACGGTCTATTCGCGTTTCTAACTCGTTTACGAAACTCCATTCTAATTTCTAATCACGCTTTTCCTTCGATATATTCTAGTTCTATTTGTTTCTCAGCAGCTTCGGAAATGACTTCTTTTATTATTAGACGATTCTCAACGAGGTCATTTTCATTTTCATTTGGTTTCATTTCATTTCATTGTAATCTTGCTCGCGTAATCTAACAAGATTCCTATTGTTTCAATTTAATAACCTAACTAGCGTGTAAATTACAACACCGTCTTATTGCACATTTTCATTAGAACGACATTATTTTAATATTCGAAGAAAACGAAATTACGTCATTGATTATAGTGAGAAATAAGAGAAAGGGAGAGAGAGTCCAATAGTAATTTGGACATAACTCGTAGGTGCATATCTGTCGGGTCACGTAGATCGGTGGAAATATAATTGCAAGAACGGTAATGTTTTCTTTCTCTATTGGTTAACCCGTTATTAATCGTAACGTTTGAACCTTTCATTTCCGGAAACCTCGGTGTGGTATTTTCTCAAACCTACTTACAACTTTCTTTCCTCCCTTTTTCCCAATCGAACATCAAACTACCCGCTATACTGTATATCTGTCTTCGAAAGAAAAAAGGATTATTTCGTTCGAAGCGAGTATCACGCTTTAGGTCAACAACTTTCGAAAAACCACGAGAGGAGAAGAAGAAGAAGTTTTTCGACCAAACACTTTGCCGGCTACTTTGAAAAACTTTGTTTTTCAATTTCAAACTTTCTCGCTTATCTCGTTACAAAATAACCTAATATTTCTGATGAATTTAGTCGAAACATCGTCTACATGCTACATTAAGATTGCGCTCGTTATTTTCATTTTTGTTCAGTGTTTTTTTTTTCGCCCAACTATATTTTTATGTTTCCGTTTATTCAATTGGAAATAATTCAAATAATTGACAATTATTTTTTTATCAATTTTCCTTGTAATTTTTACATGGTAATAAAATTTGTTTAATTTTCGTTGCTTCGAAAAAGACTGATGAAAAAAGTACACGTGTTCTAGGGCGCGTTTAAATGTGATTTAAAAAAAAAATGTATTTAGAGTTCAAACGAAATGTGCGCTCGTCAAATGGAGAATAAAAAGCACTGCTTTAATATACACATTTGACAAAAAGTATATATATATATATATATATATATATATATATATTTTAAATGCTTATAAATGGTGATATAAATAAGTATAATAGTCGGTGGCCTTGGGGTAAGAACTTAATCGCGGGTACGTTCTGAAAATGTCTCTCTGGCACAATCCGTTAGCGAATCCTAGTCTTTCCTTTTAATGCATGACGTAAAAAAAAAAGAAAAAAGAAAAGGGGTGTGTGGGTGGTTTAAAAAGGGCTTGAAGGCTTCGATGGTTCTTTTGTTCGTAGAAAACGACGATATTATCGCCACGCTAATACCTCACATTTACTTCCTACCTTCTTTGTCGTTTCTCTCAAAACGATTCATGTCATTTTGCGAGAGTTGCATCTTCCAGCAACGAAATAAGCGCATTTCTCTTAAATATCCTTCTAAATCCTTCAAACTGGTAGAAAACACCTAGTTCTACGATCCTGACTATGATGTTTCTTCCTCATTGACGAAAATATTAATCACAACTACTTCATGAATAATATATTTGTTATTTTTCTCTTTTTCTTATTTTTATTTTCTCTCATCGATTTGATTTTGATAGAAAATGTTTACCTTATATAGGTCGACTCTGGTTCGGTTACAGCTTATTTTCTTTTTTAGTCGTGTTTAACGATATAAAATAGTAGTTTGAGGTAAACTCGTAGGTCTTCTTTTCAAGCGATTATTGACTTTTATCGATGGATCTTTAATATCGTCAATTATTTGACCAACCATTTTCAACGTGCCGTGTTCTCAAACTAATGTTTGTCAATTTTCTCTCCCTTTCTTTCTTTCTTTCTCCCTTTTTCTTTTTTTATTCTTTTATATTTTCCCGCGAGAGAAAGCTATTAGCACAATAGAACCAACGCGTTAGCGTGGTTTCGTTAAATAAAAATTTGCAACTTTTTAAATTCGACCCTTCCAGGTGCGAACGTTGTATAACTTTGTAACATTGATTGGAATAACAATAGCTTTTCGCGATACCTACTTATTTTTATCGTCTCGTAATTTTATTTTATTTCAATTTCTTGTTCCTGGCTTTTTTTTTTCTTTGGAAGTTTCGCCATTACAAAGTTTGGTCGTTGTCGTCGTCGTAGTCGTCGTCGTCGTCGTCGTTGTCCTCGTCCTGTGCAGAAACGTCAATTATCGGCAACCGTATTGTCGCTAATTAACGCGAAAATTCTTTTTAAACGTTTTTTATTACTATATGGAGAAATTATAAAAAGGAAAAAAATAACATTATCGATTATAATACTTGTTATACTTATATACAGTAGTAGTAATAATAGTCGCTAGTTAATACGTACGACTAATTAAATCGAACTATTTTCTACCAAAAGTTAGTGGTGTACGTTTTCTTTAATGTACAAAATTATTTATTATTCGCAAAAATTCGATCAACGTACGTTATGCAAAGTATCTTATATTTCATATCGAATAAAATGTTAGGGACACGTTTAAAAGTACAGGAGGAACGTGATATTGGAATCGATTATATTTAACATTTTCAACAAAGTTGTAGTTCGTTCCAGCGAGAGAGAGACAGAGAAAAAAAGTGAAGTACCGGTCGGTCGGTCGGTTCGTTCGTTCGTTCGTTCGTGTAACCTCGTTAAATGTCACTCAGCTCGATGAAGAACGTTAGATTACATTTATAATATATATTCGATTAAACATCGATACCGCTTGTAAAGAAGAGAAGGAAGTGGGGAGGAAAGCATATAGAAGATCGAATTTACTTACTAGGTTGTCTGTTCGATCAAAAACATAATAGAGGTAGAAGTTAGCAAAGGGTTACAACCTGAATTCCTCGGCATAGCTTAGAATAGGTAAATCTTGGCTTCGGGTGAGTAAACAGGTGCATTCGATCAGGATATTAGCTTTCGCGAGAGATCGACAAGGTTCATTCTGAAACCGGTTTTCTTTCCAATCCCAAAGTGTCGATTAGTATACATAGGTAGTAGGTATATAGAGAGACGTCGTAGAAAGTTTATTTATCTCTTTTCTATTTGTCACGTCATAAGACTTCCGAACGATACGCACCTGCTTCCTGTCCCGTTATTTCTACCTCTCTCTCTCTCTCTACATCTCTCTGCCGATTAATTAAACAAAATGTCTTTCTCCTTTTATTCTTTTTCTTTTTTTTCTCTTTTTGAAAGTTTCCTTTACGATTTATTTTACTACGAAAAAACATTCGATTAATATTTTGCCAACTATCGGATGAGTTCATTAAAGTCTTTACGAAACATCTATGAATATTAAATTATACATTAATTATATTATTAATTATGCATAAATTATTTATTTATTTATTTATTTCCTGTAGAAATCTTAATCTAATTGTAAAATTAGTTAGATAATTAACATAATCAAGCGATTCATTTATTTGCTCGATTAAACAATCATTTATACCTGTTTATATACTTATCTACTTCACGCATGTGATTAAAACTAATAATAGTGAAAAGAAAAGGTATTCAAATGGTCGCGACTGCAGGAGTAACATACTTGTACCTCCTTACGGTATACCATCCTGGTATCGAACACCTGTTCGCGCACCTGAATCACCTGGATCGTGCCTTTATCTGCGCACGAATACCAGACGAACCTCTTTGCTTTCCTTACCGCTCTGATATAGGAGGAGACGTTTTGTTTTAACCCTTTCAAAGCTATGGCTTCCTCTTCTAACAACGTTCTAAACCGCTTGTTCTCGAACCATTAGAGAAACTCGCGACTATGCCACTTGGTTTGTCTCCATCCTAGAAACTGTGCAACCTAATTAAAGTCTAATTTCAATTACCGAGTTGAGAAAAGTCAATAGTTCGTTGAATGTTCGAATTTACACACGCGACATTCAAATTCGTTTTATTTTCATTTTTTATCGATTCATTCGATATTCATAGAAGTTAGTCATCCTTTTAAATAATCATTTGATACGTTTTATCAATGAAAGAATGATTGAAGCGATATTTTTAATAATAATAATAATAATAAGAAAGAAAAAAGACACGCGAGCAATATCTCGAAATCGATCGAACTATCGTAATCGAGGTAATTCGATCGCCTTGACCTTTCCCAAGCGCACGTATTATTTTCTAAATCGGCCTACGAGGATTCTCTTGTGAATATTTATGAGATTCGATGCCACGACGAAGGATTTATCGCATTAAAATGCGATAGAGTAATCCGAATTTGGTATGCATGCCGTATACTCTGGTTAGTGGTTCCTCTCGAAGGCCAACGTAATTGTTTAAATTAAGGCAAAATTTCTTTCTAACCGCGTAACGAAACGCCGAGTCGTCCTTTGTTCCCTTTTGTTCGTTTGCCAGAGCCATCTTAATAATCCTGCACGTAATTACGCATAATATTTGAAAAGGGAGACAAGGGCCAGCGCAATGGGAAATTATTCAAAACGTCTACCAACGCTGGGAATAACCCAGCGAGCGTAATTAGCATAACTATGATATAAATGTGAAATTACGCGGGTTGCCACGAATGACCCTGACACTGTATCGCGTTATACAGTATATACTCTCTCTCTCTCTCTCTTTCTCAATTGTGATTAAAAGCTAACTAAATGCAACACCTCTAACTATCCATCGCTTTGGAAAATTCTGTCAACGAGATAATGTTGGGCGATCGATCGATTTGATATCGTAAAAGTAACGATCGATCTTCCCTTCTCGGTTGTTATCATCTAATGTAAGCCGATGACGAGTCTAATGCCACGAGAACGTCGAGTAGAAATTGCGAGGAGGAGGTGTGGTGCTAAGAGGAGGAGTGGGAGTGGGAGTGGGAGGGATGCATCGTGAATACACCTTTGCTCCGTTGGCAGGCAGGTGTACAACATCCTGCGATGTCTGCTACCCTGCTCGCCCACGCTCGTTGAATTTACCTGAAAAGGAAATCTCGGTCGAGGCTCGTGGCTCCTTTACCTGTTAGAGAGACTATCTATCTAACCGTTATCTTTGGATCCACCTCCATCTCCTGTTCGTGCTCCTCTTCGTTCGGATCTTTCTAGCGTTAAGTTTCCTTTATACCACGCTCTTACACTTTATCGCAGCTCCACCTCCTCCAAGTGCGCACGCTCGCTTCCTCCTACTATCTTATGTTCTCCCGTTAACTCGCAGTCGTGGAAATCATCTAGACGACTCGTTCGACGTCTCTCTAGCACCTAGATGTCCAGATAATCTTCTTTATAGACTTTTCCCCATATTCAACAGACAGAGAGATGTAGAAGAAAGATGCAAAGAGTTTTGACTTTTATTTGTCGTTCACCAGATGTTTCCCACTAATCTCGATCGAAACGTTTCAAACTCTTTTCCTAATTAGAACCCAAGCTACTTTTCGATGGACTTTTATACATTAAAGAATACGCGTTAACGCACGATCGGTGGTCCTTGCCACACACACACACACACGCGCACACGCACACGCACACGCACACGCACGTATACGTATACGTATACGTAAGAAACAACACAGCGTGTACCATCGGGCAACGTGTTTTCAGAGATTCCAGGAAGGAGGACCGACAGTAGAGTAGCGTAGGACTTGGAGTATGACCCAGGTAAATTAAGGAAAGGATCTCTTTCGATTGAAAGTGGGAGGTGTAGGCGTTGAGCCAGGTAGAAGGCTGCACCTCTGAATCCTAGGCGAACAGCAGCGAAAGGAGTGCCTTCTCTTACGAACCTGACTACAACAACAACCATGCAACACCACATTTGCGCTACAGTTGAATACTAGTTTTTGTTTGTTAGATTTTTCTTATCGCAGAGATGCATTCGTAACTCGCATAAATTCATAGAAGTTCATTGACTCGCTGAAATATTAAAGCTAGATCATCGATCGATAGATAAAGAAACGATAGCAGGAGTAGAATATTAATCATCTTGTAAATGAGATGGAATGATTAGACGAATAGATTAGATGGACATTGCTTATGGGAAATCATGCTTGTCAGATTTTACGCGTCCTCCTATCTATCCGATGGGTGTCGTTCCAACTCGCGTGTTCGACAGGAGGAGAAGGAAGAGGAGGACGCCTGCGTGATGATGAAACTGGAGGCGTACGCAGGTGCTAAAATTCGCACGTCGCGATCATCGACGTGCGCGGAGTCGCTGGTTATTGAAATCGTCCTACCAGGAGAGAATAATCATTCGGAGGATCTTTCTCAAGGATTACTCGTGCGCACCAACAACGAGAGAAAACTGTTTGACGTTGACTCGACTTACCTAGACATTTATTATTATTATGTTATTTACAATCTTACTTGACTTTTTTATCGATCGGTTCGTTTTTTCCTAGAACCTAGACATTTTCTCGATATTCTCTTTTATTCCTGTTGGACCCAGTTGAAACTACTTAAAATTCGCGAAAGTCTGTTCGATTTTGTTCTCACCTTTAATTAAGGAACAAGCTACTCGTCGAATTTCCGACACAAAGCATCGACCACTGGGAAGGAAGGAAGTAAGGAAGGAAGGAAGGAAGGAAGGAGAGAGAGAGTTCTTCTTCTTCTTCTTCTTCTTGTTAGATGTAATTTTAACTTTAGTCACTTTATATGCTGCGTCTTACACTAGCGTTTGGTATTAACGGGTTTCCGTTAATCGTCTTCGTCAATCCTGCGGTTGTTAGTTATAAGATAGTAGGAGACTAAATTAATCCCTGGTAAAGATGCACGCGGGAATTGCGATCTCTTCCTGGTAGAGAAATTCAAGCTAGACCAAACTTATCTCAAGGATGTATCGATCAGGTGGTTAATTAAGTGCCACAGGAACATCCCGAGGATCTTCTGCTTTGGCTCTTTCAAAGCTTTTCTCCTGACTCCTTACGAGTTTCCTCGCGTACACACACACACCTCGAGAGAACCAATGATTTTTCGAGTATCGACGATAAGATGAAAGGAAGTGTAATCGAAAGAAGAAGAAAAAGAAGATAGGGATAAGCCGAGCACTGTTCGGACTCGAAGCGTTGTGTCTATCAACAGGTGGCTTTTCCAACGAGTAATATTCTACGCTAAAAGATCTCTCTATCTATTCGGATTCTTTAGGAAAGTCCATTCAAGATTACACATTAAAATCCAATTCAACTTTTATAATAAAGCTACGATCGCTGATTAATATCGAGAACATTGGCAGATTTTAAATATGCAGCAAAAGATCCTTCATCTTCTTTTTCTTCTTCTTCTTCTTCATCTTCTTCATCTTCTTCTTCTTCTTCTTCTTCATCTTCTTCATCTTCTTCATTTTCTTCATCTTCTTCATCTTCTTCTCTAGCATTACTCGCAAAATTGTATTATATTTATTCATCGTGCTTTCTTTATTTAAAAGAATTCATAGCTCGACGTAAAAGTTGGTAGTTTTTTCTGTCTTCGTCTTGAATTTCATTGTCCCCGCTCGGCTAACTTTTCCTTTATAAAGTGCCGTTTATTTATTCATAAGATTTTATAATTTAATTAGTCTACGCGCTCGGAGAGTGGGAGGAAAAGGTGGCCTTGGCATGACTCCTCCTCGAGCGAGAGACGATGAAACGAAATATCGGCTGCTTCATTATTTGCGTTATACGACCAATCCTCTCTCTCTCTCTCTAACTCTCTCTCTCTCTTCCTTCTTTCTCTCTAACGCAAAACCCGGTGCATATTAAAATTCTCCTATCCGGATGCTCGTAAACTTTGAAAAGATCTCCGAATTTAACGATTATTATTTCAACTCGAGCTACTGCAAATCTTACGAATAATACTTGATATCTTTATTCGAGACTATTCGAGAAATCGTAACTTGAAAAGAAAATACGTTAACTCTTGTTATCTCTCTCTCTCTCGTTCTCTTTCTCTCCCTGAATCATTCTCGAACAAGTTATTTCATTTTCTCGTTCCTAGCATAGCTAATATAAGCGGCTAAGCGAGTTCGTAGGGAGCTTCGAAGGCATCTGGTACAAATAAGGAATATAGTCTGAAAAGAACTCCCCTTGAGGGGTGAAAGGGCATTCCAGAGAGAGAGAGAGAGAGAGAGAGAGAGAGAGAGAAGGAGGAGGTGGGACAGGATATATATGAGAGGAATTGGTGAATTTGTACTTTGCTTTTATTTCTCTTTCTTTCTTTCTTTCTTCTTCCTCCTCCTCTTTTACCTCCTTTCAACAATATCTCTCGTCCCATCACATTTTTTTCCTCGCATCGAATGAAACTCGTTTTTTTTTGCGTGAGATTGCGAGAAGCGTGGAATGAACAAAAAGAAATGGGATATCAAATTTGAGTTTGTTCTTGTCAAAATCGAAATAGTCCATTTGTTATTGGAATTAGAAAGAATGCGAATGCAAATGTTGAAAAGTAAGTAAGTAAGTAAGTAAGTAAGTAAGTAAGTAAGTATTGTTTAAAGTAGGGGAAAACGATAGGAAAGAAATCACGGTGAGGAAGAAAAATGTTTCGAAACGACGACGACGACGACGACGATGATAAGAGCGAGGAAGGAAAATTAAGAGTGGAAACACTCGGGAGAGAGAACCTAGAAAAGAACCTAGAAAAGAACCGAGAAGAGTCGGTGAGCGCACCGACAGAGTCTTGTACCATTCAAGAGTTTCGTCTTGGTACTCTCTTACGGAAAGGATGGGTTCAACTTTCATCTCGGCCCTTTCCTCATTTTTCTTTCTCTACGTTTTTCTCTCTTTTTATTTTAAATTCCATCTCGGAAAACGCGAAAAGGAAGAAGCAGCAGCAGCAGACAGTAGTGGACGCAGCATCGTTAATATCTCTTAATATCATCTTTCGGTGAAAAATTGGTACAAGTCTCGAACGATTTTAGTTTTGAAGATTACATTTTTGGCAATGAATGATATTTATGATCAATCGGTAAGGAGATAACTAAGGAAGTTTTAACGAACTACTATAATTCCGTATGTCGGTGAAAGACGGGAGAGAGAAAGAGAGAGAGAGAGAGAGAGAGAAAAGAGAGTGAGTAACATTGATTCTCGGTTTAATCTTTAGAGAGCTACTTAGCGAGGAAGTTGGGTTCCATTGGGTACTTTCGAGTGTAAGCTTTTCCTTACTTTACTTTGAATCCTTGTGACAAAGAGCCCTAATTATCGACCTTACTTACATACATAGATACACACGGGCCAAGTTTCGATGGGGAAAATTCCTCCGACAAATCTTTTTCTAGTTTCTAACTCTTTAACCATATCCAAGAGAAATGTTTCATAAGGTAAGAGAAAGAAAAGGAAGTGAAAAAGTATTCGATAAGGGAAAACGTGAAAAAATTCCTTTTTATTTTTTCTTTCTTTTTTTTTCATGTCTCATGGGAAGAAAGAAAGAAAGAAAGAGATGATGGTAGGTGCTCGGTGACGCTTTAAATTTTAATTGCACTCGCTTATTCTCCGAGTTATTCGAAAGAAGCAAGCACGAGGAAGAACCATGGTGGTATTCTACGTTGAAGTAAGAAGAAGAGAAGACCCAGGGAATATATTTTCAAGCGACTGAGCGTGAAACGAGCTTCGGCCAAGTTCCTTTACCTTTCCTTCTTCCTCTTCCGCGAAGGTTATAGGTGTGGAGAGTGATCGATAGAGGTTCGAGAGAGGTTCGAGAGTGGTTCGAGAGAGAAAGCCAAAGGCGCGAGAATAAAGCAAGTAATAGTAGTAGTAAGAACAGTGCCTAGACGGATACACGTTCGCCAAGGTATACGAGAGGATCTCTTGGGAGATGATCCTTCTCAAGGACGATACTCGGACGATATTTATCCTCTGGAGAAAATGGGGACATTTACGTTACGCTTGTCTAGAAATTTTCTTCTTCTTCCTCTTCTTCTACGAGAGAGAGAGGACCCTTTCCCGCTTCAGAAAGAAGGATAAGCTTGTCGTCTCTCGAAGAAGATCTTGCGAGAAAGAGAGAAAAAGTAAAAGGAGATGCCCATTGGTTCGTTCGTTCCTTCCTTCCAACCTTCCTAGTTGAACAGCACGCGTTTCTCTCGTGAAATAAACGCGAAGGGATTTTTCCAAAAATACAACCAAATTATCCGCGAAGGATTCCCTTTCTTAAGATCTCTCGGGTCAACCTTGAAAAATATGATTCGGCTTTCACGAATCTCGGGGATTTTCCGCGAATGACATTTCTCGTATCTCTCTTCTCTCTAGAATATAATACTTTTCATTCTTTTGCTCATTCAACGATTGCCAAAGATATCGTATTTTTTTTTGTTCTTTTTATTTCTCAAAGGAAAATTCGAAAATAATATCGTTGATTAAAGTTTACCCTTTTCTAACGACTATTAGATAAGTGAAGAGAAAAATTGGGGAAACGTCTTTCCTTGAAAAACGCAAAGCTAACTTTATGCGTTAACACGCATCCGATCCTATTGTTCTACTTTGAAATAGAATAATGTTATATCCGGTAAACCTTAAATACCTTTGGCTGCTTGAAAAGCGTACATTTATTCATAGTAAGAGATCAAACGAATACGATTACGATGAAATGCTCTCCCTTTCTCTCTTTGGTAAATTTTCGAGCATCGCTAGTAGTAGTTGTTTGTCTTAACTTTACGGAATTCGGGCAAATATTTCATTTTCACGAAATTCATTTCGTCGCCGCGCTTTTAGTCATTCCCCTTTTTCCACCCTCTTTCTCTATCGTTTCGGATAGTAGGAAAATTGTTACAAGAGGATCTTCTATCCTAGCTAATTGTAAAACGAGTTTCTGCACGAAATATGAAATACCAACCCCCTTTTTCGCGTACCTCACGTAACCTCACGAATCTTATTCGTGAAATTTAACCGACCGAACAAAGTGGAAAATAGATCTTACGAATAAGAGAGAGAGAGAGAGAGAGAGAAGAGTGAAAAGAGAAGAAATGGTAAAAGGGTTAATTCATGGGGTCAGATTGCGGTTTGCGCCACGCTTGTTTCCTAAATCCCACGATACGATTCCAAAGGGATCAAACAGATTCGTTTTCTCTCTTTCTTTCTCTCTCTGACTCTGTCTCTCTTGGAAAACGTGCGACGGACACACCGGACTCTCTCGTAATGTATGTATGTGGAGCGCGCGGTTTGTTAAATCGAGTCAAATCGGCGAATTCTCTCGCAATCCGGAATGGGAATTTACTCATCCGACCGTTGCTACATATATATATAAAACTATCTATTCCCATACGTATGCACGTTGCTACGTAACTTCGTTTTATTTCCCTTTTTTTATTTTCCTTTTTTTTATTTTTATCAGCGAATCAGGATAGGTTTGACAGTTTGAAAACGAGCGTTTCATACAGACATTTCTACACGCGAAGAATTTACGTAAACGAACGACGATTTTATGTACTAAATTAAAAAAAAAAAAAAAAGAAAGGAACAATTATCGTACAAAGATAATTCAAAGTATCTGCGTTAGATGAAAAACGTGATGAAAATTTGAACAATACTCGCGATAGTTGTATCTTAACGCATGTAAAAGTCTCAAGTGAATTTGTTGCTTGTGTGTGTTTGTCGAAGGTGGCGTGAGAGGTAGGTAGAGCTTTTGAAGCTTCTTTTAAAGAAGAACCCGTCGTTTCTTCGACTCTCGAGTTAGTATCTCTTCTTTCTTTCGTGGCATTTTCGCGGCAAAGCGCCGCGTGCTTTCGCATGCCAGCTTATGCGAGCATCATTCAAACCTTACCACCAGTTTCCATGGATATTATCTGTGGCTAAACCCAAGGAAAGTTTGTTCTCTCTCTCTCTCTCTCTCTCTCACTCTCTCTCTCTGTCTTTCGTTCGCGCGTTGCAACGGCAGCAACGCTTTATCCGTGAAATTAATGAGACTTTGCTTGTAGTAAGCTTTCTCTCTTTCTCTCTCTCCCACGTTGTACGCTGCAAACTTTAGCTAAGTTTTATAAACGATCGAGTGGTATCTTAACGAGAGAAAGAGAGACCATGGATACATACGAGTTCGTTCTAAAATAATACGCGAAAAGTAAGGTATATTATCGAAGCAAATGATCTAGTTTAATGATACGTATCCAACGTAAAAGGATAAAACGCGCGCGCGCGCGCGCGAATGGACCTTTATACAAAACTGCGTGTAAGTAGTATTCTATAAAATAAAAGACAGACAGTCCTCTCGAAGTTTCAAAGTTTCTTAAATGTGTGTACGTCAGCGGATGATAAGAGTTTAGAGTATAGAAGGTTTTACTTTTGTAAACGGCAAACTACCATAATTTCCAATGTAAACTGTATCTAATCGAGTTTAGTTGGAGAAACTATTTGGGAAAGAGAGAAAGAGAAAAGCTATTGCGATGCAAAATAGATAGTAGTCGATTAGTTCAACTATCCCATTACCACTAGCTACAGCAACTTACCCTACCCTTCCCTACCCTACCCTACCCTACCCTACCCTAGTTAGACGGGAAAACCTCTTTAGTTTCCTTTTCTCGAAGTTTCCTCCGGACGATTTGTAAAATTTCTCTTTGTTCTCGTTTTGTAGCTAATTCGTTTTTGCGAATAGGTCTGACAGCTGTCGCGAAGAATAAACGTGAACTAGACGATACGTATTCGTGACTACGCAGAGAGGTAGGGTGCTGCTGGGTGGTGGTAGAATAATCGAGGTCAATAATCGACGAGTTCTCGTCGACAGGGGTTCCTCTCTCTCTCTCTCTCTCTCTCTCTCTCTCTCTCTCTCTCTCTGATTTCTGACAGCGTCAGAGCTCGGCTTTAACGCTCGACAAGTTGTCAATGACGTGAAGGCCATTATAACGATCGATTACTATGGAGGAGCTTGATGATTGCTAGGCTGCTCGCGTATGGCCTGCTAATACCAACGACCGTTCACGCGAATTCGATCAGAGGTCGAGTGAGAGAGAGAGAGAGAACAGATACTACCCTCCGAACGCAGAGGATTTCGAGGGATGGACGGAATGCTCCACCCTATGTTCAAACGTCCCGACTATTTTACGACAATATTACAAAGAGTAGTATTACGTACCAACGATAAAATTTTTTTTTTTATAATAGGGATTGCTTTTCGTTTATTATTTGAAATACTAAAAAAAGTCGTTTGTAAAGCAGCCAAGAAATAAAAGTTACAGATCAGAATAATTCTAAGAGTCTTCTTTACTTTTCTGTTACAGCCCAACCTATTACAATGGACTGTTCCTGGTTCGCAGTGTACCTGACTCTAGGTTGTCTCGTTGCCGGAGTACTACCACAGTATAGAGAGAAAAAATACCAGTAAGTACAACGAAACTTCTAACTAAACTGCAACGGCAGACATCAATTACCGATGTATATCACTTTTCGTAAAGTCACAAATTAAATTTATTTATTAAGCTCCTACTCTTTTTTTTTCTATTTCTCTTGAAATTTGATACAAGAAGAAATTTCATTTGAAGTTAAAGTCGTGTTTAAAAAGCGCAAAGAAAATAGGAAAATAATGGATAGATAGGTGGATCTTTGGCAAATGCTTTTCCACGGTGTAACGCGCGCGTCGTAAGATGTCTCGAAAGTACCTTTACGTTATACTTGCACACCGTGAACGGGGAAGATGAATATAATAGGTAATCTCCTTTTTGCGAAAAACGGTGATTAAAGTACAATACACGTTTGTTATTTTTTTTTTCTACTTTATAATTTTAATTTGATTTTTTTTCTCTCGCTAGAAATTTATAGAAAATTTTCTCCACCATTTTCCGATGAAGATTGAAGGTTTATTAAGACGTTCAACGCACTAACTCGCTGAATATTATATCTTTCAATATCGCGCAAAATTCCTTATACACCTTACAACGTTCCTCGACATACTTAATTATAGGTGTATAATAGCAAATAAGATCTTACGACAGGTAAAATACAAGGTATAGAGACGCATTGAAAATATAAGATAACGTCGTAGAATGTTATACTAACTTTCTTATCTTATTTGTTTGAAGAATTTTGTTCGAGTGATCGGTCTTACGTGAAATACGAGCCTCAACGGGATGGCTCTTTTCAAGCGATCATCAAAGGATCGTATGACTTTATAGAGGGTAGGTGGTACGCGATCGGCAAACCGATATGGAGGGTCGTCTCTCCAATTCGCCTATAGAGAAAGGGAGAAGAAAAAAAGAAAAAGGTGCGAAACGTAGCAACTAGCGGGAAATCGTTTCCGCCAGGGAATTAGATCCAAGTGGGAAAAAGAGACAAAAGGGAGGAAGATCGTTTGATTTTCGCGGTCACGTAGCTGTCATCTCCCGTGCGAGCCAGCTCCCATAAAGGAGTTGCATTTTCTCTTCCTCCTTGTCGGGTCGTCTTGTCATAAACGGTCCCATTTTCCGTAGCCTCACCTAAATTGGATGAGTTTGCACGAAATTAGCTCGGAATTCGATGGCTCCCCGAAGACAATTAAAACAGAATCAAAGTCATTGCAAATTTTCCTATTTTCTTTCTAATTACACCTGACTTCGTAACTTTAAATATGCAACTGCAAAAGCAACAACAAAAAGCAACCCTTACGAAATTTTCATCTCGAGCATTTATTCGACAAAATAAATAGAAGCTTACTTCGATAATGGAGGTAATGAAAGTGTTCTCGCGAAAATTCTCACAATTAGGGCTAATAAAAAGGAATCGTTTTGTTGGCAGAACTCGCACGGTGGTAAAACGTATCGATGGGAAAAGGTAGCATCTGCCGTTCGTCATGCAACTTTCGCTTCGTACACCGTTTTAATTGCTAATTATCCCGCATATTTAACGCGAATGTCGGGGAACAATTGGCCGATCAACCTATTTCTCTCTTTCTCGGTGTGTCCTCTTTACAAATTCGCTGGACAAACGAATCGCGATCATTACCGGAGCATCGCTAGATCCACATCCTGATTGTAATTTTATCACCAGCATTCTCATTCATTTGATACCCCTATTCCTCCACCCCCTGCTCCCTATTTTGTAACTAGTAACGAATCGTCCATTATTATTTTATTTCGTCCATTCGTTTTTGCGATCGACCATTTCATTTTTTGCTAGCCCCTTTTCCTTTTCGTTAAAACTACGAAAGAAAATGTGCAACATGAAAGGGGTTGAAAGAGAAAAAAGATAACAAATGTGGCAACAAGAGACATATTTCGCGAATCACTCTCGTGTCGTTTCGTTTCGTTTCGTATATTTCTCTCTTTCTCTCTTTCTCGCTCTCTCTCTCTCTCTCTCTCTCTCTCACTTTCTATGCTAATTTACTTTTTCCACGCTCGAGCTTGTAACGCCATGTCGTATTACGTTTACCGCGTAATATCGCGACTACATCTATACGTACTTTCATATTTTCATTCCCTTTTTTTTATACGCACTGTCATATACGGGATTCATGCTGGTTTTTTTTTGTTGCTTTCATTTCTTAGCGCTCACGTAATACAACGCGTCATATTACATAGACACAAAGCTCGTGACAATTGCAACGCTCTCACTCTCTTTCATTTTCTTCTACTGCTGCATCGTCGACATTGATTCTTTCGAGCAATAACGCAGTCTTCTTTGAAATCTTACTTTTTCTGATAAGAATAGGTCGACAAAATAAATAGAAAGAGAAGATAGAGATAATTTAGAGGGATTATATCTTATCGATTTCGAAAGAGATGCCAATATTACCAATCAGCATCTTCATTATCTGATATAAATATTTTAGATAACGGAAGGAGATGGATATAACGTCGAACGGAATCGTTTGCTGGTATGTTTGATTATATGTGAAAGGAACGAAACATATATATATATATATAAATGATGGAACGAATTGAAAAACGATTCGCGATTTCGATTAAATGCGCTTGCTAGCATTGCCAAAGAGGATGAAAAGAAGAAAAAATTCAGAAAAGATCTCTCGCACTCGTTAAAGGGAATTACAATAAGACGGATGAAATGGGGGGAGTGTAGAGGGTTGCTGCGTGGTATGATAACAGAAGGGAAACAGAGAGAGAGCCAATGAGAAGATCCATTTTGTCGCTTACAAACACCAGGAACAGAGCAGGATCCACGACAAGAGATTTGGATTTATTCGTGGTATGATTTACGTTACGGTGGCACGAACACGTGTGTGCTTTCTCTCTCTCTCTCTCTCTCTCTCTCTCTCTCTTTCGTTTGCTCTTTGCTGTACAGCAGTATCATCGACAAAAAAAAGAGACGAGTGCACTATTGTTTGTGCATCGAGTACGCTCTCTTTCTCTCTCTCTTTCATTCGCTTAGCGGGTCGGTCGTTGCATTGTATGCAAATATCGTACGGTACGCGGCACGGTACGTACGCGACACGGTATCGCGATTTTTTCCTCAAATGGCCCGGACGATATCGTTGCTCCGTTTTCCCTTTCAGTGTGTTTTCCCGTTCCTACATAGTAGTATCACCCTCTCCAACCGAGTTGGTATAATTAACATTATGCAAAACTTATGAGTCATTACTCATTTCCTTCTTTTCCTAACTTTTTTCTTATTTTATTTTTGGTACCTTCCTCTTCTCTTTCATATTTTTTCTTCTTTCTCCATTCTCTTCGTACATTTTCGCGTTTTCTATCCTTCCTTCCTTCCTTCCTTCCTCTCCCCTTTCGTTAACGTACTCTATGTTCAAGCAGGGTTTGAATGTATAATGTACTTGAAAAAACTACAGACGATATTATCTTTAGTTTATATCAACGGTAAAGTAAACTCAAGTCTCTATACAGGCGTATTCTAGAAAAGCATACACACACTTATAATATATTTATCATAGCATGTGCGCATTATTTTCGTGGAAAACAACGTGAATTTGAGCTTCGTTTAGAAACAGAAGTAAAATTAAACAAGAATAATTATTAATCTATTTTCAGAGACCGGGGTCGGTTCGAATTTAACGTTTCAATTTTCATAAATAAGATACGAGTTTATTTGTAATTCAATATTTTAATTCTATTCGATTATAAACAATGAAAATTGTACTCATACGTACGTATGTTGTCCTTTTTTTTACCTCAAAGAATATTTATTGTCTCATTTACTTTGGCCAAGCAAAGTTAATGCTTTCTCGTCGCGAAATAACGCGGATTAAAGTTCGACGAAATGTTCGAAAGTAGAGAAGAAAGGACCGATGTTGTAGTAGTGCCACCACCTGCCAATAGAAAAATCTTTTTCCTTCTCAGAAAATCGAATTGAAGTTTAAGTCTTCTGGGAAATTACAATAAAGTTTTGTTGCATCGTCGTCTTATGCATTATTTAAGGACACGCCTTTTTACATTTGGATCCGTGTTGCGTTTCGCAAACCGGAGATGGCCTGCTGAGAGATGGACCAGATCCTAAGTCTCCTTTTCTTTAAGCGAGACAACCGGGGAAACTACATATCTTTTTCTGGCTCCTCACATTGAGAAAAGTTTTATGCCAGAAATTTTCTTCCAATGAAAAAGATAGAAAGGAGTTACGGAGGGATGGTAAAAAGGTCAGGTCAAAGGTTCGAGCGAATTCTCGGAAGTTAGGATAATTGCAGTTAAAGCGGAACCTCTCGTTCTCCTATAAAACGATTCAGACTCGATTTCTTTATCTTCCCTAAAGTTGTTCGTGCTCATTGTCGGATCTAAAATTTTCCTTTTTTTCTTCTACTACTCTATCTCTAATTTAACCTTTTGCCGAGTGGCGATTTTATCACAAAATTTGACCTAAGTCTTTTTCTTTTGTATCAATATTTTCGTATTTCTACCTTCACCTTCTACTCGCACTACTCAAAGTTTACTTTTCTTTTTCTCGCATTTGCATTCTCTCTCTCTCTCTCTCTTTCTCGCGAAGATTTCGATATCTACCAGGGCGAAGTAGTCGCTTCCAATTACCGCGGAAAAAGCCGCCAATTACCGGACGGAATTTGTTCAGCGCGCCCGCACTCCGTTCTGGAGATCGCCCACGCTCCATCGGAAAAGACACGCACGACTTCGTTCGAACCTTTTTACTTTGCAATCTTTCTCCCTTTTTTTCTTTATCTTCCTATCGAAAAGTTTCGTTTACTTTCTTCTACGATTGGTTTTATCGATTCGATAAAAAATAAAAAAAGGGGATAGATAGAAGGAAAAAAGAGAGCAGTTAATATTTATTTAAGATATAATAATATTCGATAGATATCGAAAATGTTGGGAAAGTTTCGTATAAACTAAATGTCCTTTAGATGGAATTTATAAGAGACGTATAACCGGTTAGAAAGGACGAAAATCTCTGGTGCAGTTTTGTGCATAAATTCTGTCGAACGTGTCTTTACTTTATTAATGATAGAAGCAGCAATTTAATCTATAGATCGTGCAACAACTTGGCAAAATAGATGAAAATAAATATAAGGGCAAGTATCACCTTTAATCGAAACGCGATGCGATAGAGAAAATCAAAGTTTCCACGTATTTCGATAACCCAGATAGGAGATTTCGGATTTAACATTCGATATCGTGCTTCTAGAAAAAAAATAAAAGAAAAGAAAAGAAAAGAAAAAAAAGAGGCAGACAATTTTTGTTTCGTTTGGAATATCGTTCGACATTCGAATCGATGCTTACCATTCGACGTTGTAACCTCGGCCGACGTTGAAATCTATTTTTCCTCGAAATATACCGATCGTTGAAATCTATTTTTCACGAGATGAATTTTCGACGTTTCCGTTAAATCTACGAGCCTCGCAGGAATGCGCGACTTTCAAAATTGAAACAATCCGAACGGCGTTTTGAAAAAGAAGGAAAAGAAAAACATTCCAAATCCTAGTACATTCTTTGTACGTGTGTGCGTGGCATCTCCGATGAAAACGAATTTACGGTGTCCTACCTCGAAATAATCGACAAGAATTTAACTATGTTTTTCTAACTTTTACCTTTTTCATTTTATAAAATAACGAGAAAAATCTCATCCAACGAACGCGAGAGTAAATTTTTGTTGATCTGATGTTTTCTCTTTTCTTTGTTCTCATTCGTAAGATAGTAGTACACATACTTCCGAAGGAAGGTTTTTTCTTTTTATTCGATCGGACATTCTTGTGGAAAGCGTGCGCAAGATGCGAACCGAGAAAGGTGGAACGCTGGAAAATATTGCGAACCAGCTTTATCGTGTTTCTTTTCTCTCTCTCTCCTGTTATACACTTCAAAAGACGAGAATACGAGGACTAAAACGATGAGCAGAAGAAGAGTTGAAAGGAAGACCAATTTTGTCGTAAACGACGAGGGAGGAGATACGCGTGTCCTTCGTTTTTCTACAGTTAAAGAGAGAGAGAAGAGAGAGAAAGAGAGAGTATGATACTGCTTTTTATACCTTTGGAAAATTAAAAAGCTGTCGAACGATCTGGCGAAATTTAGATAGAATATTATATATATAGAAATTTCCGGCATATGGATATTACTCTCCCGCCTCTGTCAAGAACATCCGATTGAATACGTAACATCGATACTTAAATATTTAAACGTTCCATTAACGTATCAGTCATTTCATCGCAATTGCTTATTGCTCGGAATTATTAACGCTCGATATCGCGTCATCCGCTTTTATTCCTTTTAACTTTTTTTTTATTTTTTTTTTTTATTTTTATCTTCTCTCTGTCTCGTTTGTAACGAACATTGTAAATCCGATTAAAAAATTGTCAAATAATTACAGGGGCAAATTCGTGTGTGTCGATCACGACTAACACAATATATAAAACAGAAAATAGTAGGATATGGTTTGGGACAATATTAAAACTTGTATTCGCGTTAGAAATTGTGCGCTAATTAAATCCGAATGTCGGTCAGTCGATTTCTCTCTCTCTTTCTCTCTCTCGTTGTCTGTTCCCCTCTATTTAGCTAATTCGTATGTCGGCCGCAGGCAGAAGCATTAATGGGACTGTCACTTTGCGTTAGACATTCGATGCCAAATCGGTGAGTCCCACGACTTCCATTTAACGAAGCTTAACGTACTACATGAAAGGAAAAGTTGTTTAGAGGACGATGACGTGTCGTAATAGTTTTAAAACGAGGACGCACTCGTCTTTCTTCATCTTCTCTCTACTTTAATAGTACTAACCTATGCGATTTTATCCGTGCTTCCAAACGAACAGGAATCGATCGAATCAACCAACGAACGATTTAACCGATAAAAAAGCTTTCCTCGATAGCTGCTGAATTTATCTAAAAGCTAGCTACTATTCTTTCCCTCTTCGATTAGTCGGAGACAAGAAAAGTCCCAGCGGAAGTCCACTGCGACTGAAGATAATTTGTTCGAGGCGTCGTCGTCGTCGTCCACTACCTATTTTCTTTCTTTCTTTTTTCTTTCTTTCTTTCATTCTTCCTTTCTATCGGCGAGCGGGAAAAGAATTCTACGAGAAAAACTTGAACGAGACAGGGACGCTTAATTTTCTAACGTTTCACAAACGGACGGATGGACGGGAGCTACACTTTTTGTCCAATTGCGAGAAGGATAGCCTATAATAATAGCAAAGTCTACTACTTTTGTTTTATTTGAAATCTCTTTTACGATACTTTTCATACCATCCTTGTTATAACCATTCGAGTTCTATCCAACGAGGTAATAAACGCTACCGAAAATAAAGCAACCCCCGTTAAATTTCAGTGGCAACGAGGAAAACGTGCCTAAGGCAACTTTTCTTTCTCTTTTTTCTTTTTTTCTTTTTTTCTCTTTTTTTCTCCCCTATGTTTACTATTACTTAAGGCACTTTTCCTTCGGACATCATCGGTATCGCGCGTGCGCGTACCACCCGTGAACGTTTACTTAGGATTCTCTTTGCAATTTACACTCGACAAACATCAAACAATTCCGCGCGAATACACCTCCGCGGAAGAATCTTGAAAAGTAGGCAAGCGCTGTTGATAAACTTTCATTTATCTATCGAGTATCATCCGTCTACTGATTTTCTATTAATTGACAGGAGCCGTAGGCACACCTAGTCCTCCTCGTCGTCGTCGTCGAATTTAGCATTCTCAAAGCCGGATGTTAGGATAGAAAAAGTTTTTTTTATTTGATTTCTTAACAAATCGGCGCGAGTTTAGCCGACTTTTAACGAGCTTTCCTCGCACTGACATATCTCCATCGAAATCTTTCGGTAAGCGGCACGTAACTTGGACTCCCGCTGGCTTTACCCTTCTCGTAGATGAGATTATCGGAAGCTTTTCGATGGATCCATCCTAAAAGTTCAGTTTTATGACGCGCGTCGCCTACAACACCTCGATAAATTCGTCTTTTTCGCAAGGGACAACTTTTGGCAGCTCGTATGGTGTATGCTCGTTCGGTTTGAGTAGCAACATCTTTCGATTCTTTTTCTTCATCTTCCATCTCCTCCGTCAAATTACTTTAATAGTAATAATAATAGTAATAATAATAATAATAATAATAATAATAATAATAATAATAATAATAATAATAATAATAATAATAATAACGATCTTTTAAGGATTAGTCGAGAAGAAGGACAAAAAAGAAAGAAAAAAGTAAAAGCTGTACAGCCCTCGTTAACGCTCGTCCTTTGTCTACTTACTTTTCCTCTTCGTTAATTTTTCTTTCCTCGGCAAACGTCCAAGGTAACTCAACGTTCTTGTCTTTTTCCATCCGATTCTTCGTTAGATTTTTTTCTTCCACTTTGTCATACTTTGAAATTTTCGACGGATTTGTTTTATCTTCCTTTTTCTCCCTGTAATTCGTATCATCTTTTACTACACAGATATCGTTTGACGTCATTTATATATATATATAGCAATTTGTAACTTTTAGATATACTCGTTGAGTAGAAGAAACGTCCGTTTGTTCATTTTCCTTCCAACGACGTCAGTCGTATCCGAATGAACTTTCCTCAAAAGCTTTCTCTCCCTCTCCTCGTATCTTTTCACTTCCGCCGCTATCATTGATCGAATAAGCCCGTACAACTTTTCTTCCTCTCTTCCACAGTATTTGACCACCCTAAACAATTTATTCTTACTTCCTGCAGTCCTTTATTTCTCATGAACTTACGGTTACCCTGACAAAATCTGTCCAACTTCTTCCTTCCTTTCTTTTTCCTCGAGTTTTTTTTTCAAATTTATTTCGATAAGATCGGTCATTTCTGCTGCACCATTCTCCTTTTTCTTTGTAATTTTTTCTTCGAAAACAATGGGAAAGAAATCTTGTGGTCCAACTGCATCATCATCATCGTCGTCATCGTCATCATCCATTGTCATTGAATTAGTTAATACGATCCGTTGTTCCTGGTCGTCTTCCATATCCTTCAAAGACATTTCACGCTTCAATTGTTCTACTATAAGGTCCAAACTCATCTTAGCTTGGACGCTGGCGCTGTCCATCGAGTTAGTTGACGAAACTTTGTCCTTACTCGGATCGATTTGATGGACTCCTCCGTTAGTTTCGGTTTCTTGCGTTCTGAAATGACGGAAATAACGAGAAACGCCTACTCATTTTGATTACCCGTGTTTTCGATCGAACGAGAACAAGCCCATATGTTCCATGTGTTTTTGACGGTTAGGAGTGGTCGATTCGTAATCAGAAGCAATCGCTTTTGCGCGTTCATTAAATCGAATGAAATTTAATTGCAAACCCGGTACTTGAACTAAAATCGATGTACTCGATTGAGCTCTCTCTCTCTCTCTCCCCCTCTTGTCGTTAATAATAACGTGATACGAATGCGAAGAGAATTTTGACGATATCACAAATCTGGCATCATCATCGATTAACAAAACGAACGTACTTGCTTTTTCGAGGACACGTCGATCCCATGGTTGTTAGTCCTCCTCTCTAATTCATCCAAATTCCTTACAAATCCAACAATATTTTCATAGGATAAAAGGGTTAATAATTTGCCAAAAATATCCAAGAAAGATCAACGGTGTCAGGATTGATAGATCAAAAGTTCTCATTCCTCTCATGATACCAAGAATTTTTATCTATCTTTACAACATTACGAAAAAATATTTGTCTTTTTTCAGGTTAACCAAATCGCGTTTTTTTTTGTCTTTTGTTTATCGATATTTTTCATTAGACGTGCGATTTGCTCGTATTAATTTAAATAGTTGATTAAGTCAGAGCGAAGGTAACGCATTGGTCCAGTAGCTTTTTGCCTGATTAAGAGGAACGTTTGAAACGTACAGAGACTAGAAAATACATCATCCGCTTTTGTTCAATTTTTCGGTACGCGTTTCTCTACGTCGCGTCATATTTATTGCTTCTTTTCTACGTGTGTGTGTGTGTGTGTGTGTGTGTGTGTGTGCACTCGGGTCAAGTACTCGTTGCGAGAGAGCGAGAGCCTGTTCAAATAAAGTTTCTCTGTTATTTATCCAATGTGTATATGCATGTACTGTTACCCGGATCATACTTTTCGCGTTAAATCGCGATCTACTAACTGGTCTATCGATCGAGTCTTAAATCGAGAGGAAAATTCAAGAAATGGATGAACTACGAACGCCTACTATTATGATTAAAATGATTGAAAACATTTACGTTAAATGTCGAGCGTGATGCAAGAGAATCGCGAAAAAATGTAACGCGTCGTAAAAACATTTGATTTTCAATTTGATCCATGTTTATTCGAATCGATTCATCCGACCGAAAGTTATATCACCGGTGGAGTAAGAGTCAATGAAAATACAAAAAGCTCGGGGTAATTTTTAAACGTGCATATAAAGCCCCGAGGGTTCCACTGTATATTTTTTAAAAATATTTTTCTTCTCTTTTTATTACCAGTATTCATAAATTCACCTCGACCGCGTGCACCTCCTGGCTTTCTCTTTCCTTTTTACTTTTTTTTTTTTTGTTATTTTTTCTCTTTTTAACAAATAAATCAGAATATAATAGCGGAAAGAGAAAGGGTGGAAGAGTAGTTACGTTTTATCTTTTACAGTGATTCGGTCGGGCGGAAGGGGGGATAGAACAAAAACTAATTTTGTTCGGCAACGAAAACGGGAGAAAAATCCAATTGATCCGCTACGTTTTCCTTTAATTTATTTGGATAATGCATTAGAACACGTCCTCTCAATCGGCGAGAATTCGAACACGCATCTAACGTTAATTCAATGCTGCAATAGAAATTCGAGTACCGTCGTTAAGGATCTTCTATTAAACTTGACCTTTTGACGAGCTTTCATTTCTTTCCCAATCGTAAATCGTATTGGCATTCGTTCGATATCTCTCGAAAAATCCTCTTCTACTCTTTCGTTTATTTTTCTCTCGATATTGTTGGAGAAATTTCTTTTTACGATTCTTTTCGAATGGAATTTACTTCTTACGTATTCAATCTCGTCATGCGAGTGAATTTCTTTCATATAAAATGTCTTCTCTTTCTTTCGCGTTTGCTTTTGACCTTTCCACGTTGAATTCCCTTTTTTTCTCGGAAGGCGAGGAGAAAAGAAAGAAAATGTATCAATACCTTCTCCCCCCCCCCATTGTATTCGTGGACGCGCGTGGCAGAAAAAATAATAAAAAGGAAGGCATGAGAAGAAGGGACCGAACGAAAGGCAAACGAAGACAGAAAGAGGAGAGCTGAAAAGGAAAATGACGAGGAACGTGTCTCTCTTTCTGTCTTCCAGGCACGGCCGAAAACGACGCGGTTCAAGCCCTCCTGGCCAGATACCTTCAGAAACGTCTCCAAGGTACTCAACTGTCGACCCTGCCGCCACCAGCCGTCATCTTCAACTCTCGTCATCGGGCCAAAGTTCGTCAGGCCGGTGCTCATCAGAAAACCTCCAACACTGCTGGATTAACTCGTTACAAGGATACTAGGAAGAACAACAAAGAGGACTACGTGGACGATGATTACGTGGACGATCTTCAAGGGTTCGAAGACAGCGATAGGAGTAGGACTAGAATCGATCTTCTTGCTGGTAAATCCTTCCTCGTCATCTTCATTTTCTTTTTATTTCTATCCGAACCAACCCAACCATTTTTCTTTTCCTCGTACTATTATTAGTTTACTCTTTTTACTCTTTCTCTCTCTCTTGAAAAACACGCAACAGGGTAAGAAAGAAGAAAAAGAGAATTGGATGGAACTAGGCTGATAGATAGCCCGCAGGAGTAGGCGATAACGAGGATATGCAGCCAGATACGAATGCACGCGGCGTTGACTTTCATTCTCCTCTCATCGATTTTCTATCTTCCAAATTCTCGCTCCGAACGTGTATCCTTCTCTTTGAAGGGAAACAAAAAAAAATGGGAAATAAGAGTGTGTCCACCTATGTTGATTTTTCTTCTTCTTCTTCTTTTTTTTCTTTATTCGCGCGGATCTATTTCCTCGAAGAAAAATCGTTTTACTTGAAGGGCTTTGAGAAAAGCAGAGAACAGTAATTTTATTCGTTGATCTCTTCTCTATCCGCGGGATACCACCTTGCTAGAGATTTTTCTTTTCAATTCATTTTATTTGTTCATCGAGTGAATGCCTTTATCGATCTTGCGTAAAAATGCCACGTGATTCATATTTCCTTCTTTTTTTCTTTTTCCAATTGCAACATATCTAGGAGCTGTCAAAATTGTTTTATTATTTTGTTACATTACGATGAAAGTAGAAAAATATTGAATAAGTCGATGTGTGAAAATATTAGGGATGCATAATATATTCCATTTTCTGTTTCATCAAACGTGTGTACGCACATAACGTATCTAAAAGAATCCCGTTTATTCGCGCACGTCCTATTTCCGTCGGTCGCATTCTCTCTTGTCAGCGTTTTAAACGACCACGCCGGAGACGTACGTTTACCGAATCGACTTGCTCAAACTATGAAATACGTATATCTATGTATATATATATTGTACGTGCAACGGATAC
Organism: Polistes dominula; assembly: GCF_049000335.1. NCBI lineage: Eukaryota > Metazoa > Arthropoda > Insecta > Hymenoptera > Vespidae > Polistes > Polistes dominula. Next base: position 7,359,023 of record NW_028300899.1, read on the forward strand.
GCGCGACATGACTTTACTGTAACGTAATACGTAAAATATGCGGACAAGCATATGGCGTGTCCGCGTGCGTCCACGTGTACACATACACACACACACACAGACACACATATATATATATATATATATATATATATACCTATAAGCGAAAGCAGTCCGGCAATACTTCCCGTTCAAAGTATATCTGCTATTTGCGAGTTTATTCTCTAACGTCATACTTCTTTTCCAAACCCTACCTATTTGTTTCGATAAAAGATCTGAGGGATGATCTACGAATCGAAAAAATACTTCAATGTCTTTTGATCTTTTGATATTTGTGATTATTATATGAGTATCTCTCTCTCTCTCTCTCTCTCTCTCTCTCTCTCTCTCTCTCTCTCTCTGTGTGTGTGTGTGTGTGTGTGTGTGTGTGTGTGTGTGTGTGTGTGTGTGTGTGTGTGTGTGTGTGTGTGTGTGTGTGTGTGTGTGTGTGTGTGTGTGTGTGTGATTTCGTTATTTGAACAAAAGCTGTCAAGGATTTAATCGAGTACAAGAGGGCTTTGATATCAAACGAGCTATTCAATATGCAATCGGTTGACCAATCCAATCGCGAATACACGCGTGACACGAAACATCCGAATCACGCGTGCTTATTCTCTTTTGTATTTCATTTCTTTATCCTCTAGAAATTTTTCTTATTCAAATTCTTTCACCGAAGGGTTGATTCGAAAATTGCCATCGATATTCCTCTTTTTATTCTCCCCTCTCTTTTATTTCTTTACTTATCACGTAACAACGCTCTATTTTTTTTTCTTCTTCTTCCCTTCATCTACCTACCCTCCTACAAAAGTATTGCATTTTGATGGGAAGAAAAGAGTTCCATCAAACTTGGAACGAATAATCCAGCAGCAATGGCCCTCTTTTTTCTTTAACTCTTTTCTATTTGACGATGAAGAAAGAAACGTAGCTGTAGATCAGAAATTGACAAACACTCTCGGGGTATTTGGGTGCTCGCGGCAATACGAAGCAACGATAAGGGGAGGAAAAGGAAAGCAAACTGAAAAAATAAGCGAGAGATGGCCAATAAACGAACAGAAGAAGTATGGAAAGTGAAAAGAGAAGATGGAATAGAAAATGAGAGAGACAGGGATAAGAGATATCCAGTTGAAATTTGAAACGAGAGGAACAATCCTACCAATATTCTGTTTCATTTAAATACAAAAAAGATCCAAGCGCAAATAATTCACAATATACAAAAATATTTGGAGATTTGATTTTGAATGCGTGTACCCAATACATAGAATTTGAAGCAAGCGTTTCAATTATATTTCGGGGGAAGGGGGAAGGTTTATGATAAAGTTTAGTACGAGCGTGTCCCGAGTAAATGTTTAAATCAAGTTTAATTTGGTAAACGTTCCGCGATATCCGAACCCAACGGGGGAACGAAGGTTCGAGTACAACGTGAGTAATTTTAGCCGACAAACAGCGACTTTCTGCTCAAGAGTTTCCAAACTTCTGTTTGTCTTGATAACTCGCTAGCAAAAGTGAGAGAGAGAGAGAGAGAGAGAGAGACATGAAGTGGAAGAAGGGAGACAAAGAAAGGGAAGTAGAAGGCATAGTTGAAGGAGGCAGTTGCAGAAGCGACCTCGATGTATACGGTTCGTATAAATAAGACGAAGAGTACTGGTGGCTTCAAGTTTTAAGTGGAACTCCATAAAGGTTCCAATAAAAGAGGTGGAGAAGAAGGATTGAGGGAGAGAGATAAAGAGAGAGAGAGAGAGAGAGAGAGAGAGAGAGGGAGAGAGAGAAAGAGAAAATGTTCAGCATCGTCGAGCATAATCACCCTTCTTGCGCGAACTATGATCGAGATTGCAAATGTGTCTTTAAGGAGAACATTCCTGTCGATGTGAGAGTGTATATGTGCATGTATGTATCTGTGTCTATGTGTGTGTGTATTTTAGACGTTCTAGCATGATGGCATAATTCACAAACGTCCTACATGGTGTTTGGCGAAAGCATCGGTGCCGGGGATAGAAGGAAGGTCTCTCGCTCTTGTTAGCTACCACTTGATAATCCTGAAGCTCTGGATATGCAACCACGGATGTTGCTCCCGAGATGGTGCTGGCGGTAATGGTGTTGGATGCATATGCGAAGAGACCCTGCAAAGCATTAACGTGTTTGTCTACTTCGGGCCACCCATTCTGTGTGTCTTTGTCAGAGACCCTATTCTACCATATATAAATGTATCTCTCTCACTCTCTCTAACGAACCCCATCTTACGAACGCTTGAGCGCCTCGTGGAAATAATTAATGGTTATGCTATTCCATGTATGACGATTAAACGTACATATGTATATATACTGTATGTAGCCATGCTCGCGATATACTCGCTAATCGTTCTAATCGTGCAACGAAACTTTATCTTCAATCTGCAAGTAAAACCTTCATAGATTTATTTCGCTACGTAATAAAAACTATATTTTAATTACAGATGTAAATTTCATACGAACTTGTCAATGATTCTTTAGGAAACCCATTAAAAAAGATAAAATGTTTTATCTCGTAGACCATTTTTTCTCTCTATGAATTTGATTTTTATTGATATCCACGAACCAAAGTTGAAATTGTAAAAGTAAATTGGTCTTCCCATCGAATCGAATGTAAAAACCATGACCGTGGATCTTTAATGCAAATACATATTCAGTATTTCCAATCGGGAAGGATAAATCCGGAGAAATGTGCGCTTAAATGAATCCAGTTTAGTTTGCCAAGGACGGCTGGCTCGGGTCTCGGAGAAAGTGGTTTCGCTGGACCGTGCGTAACGTAAATACGTGACCACTCTTTCTCTATACAACCTTTTGCTAAATATTTCATTATATTGCTTACTATTAATTTCCTTTTAGATTCGAATAGATGAATAAATTTCCGAGATGACTCTCTGTGATAAATATTCGAATTCATTTAGCGATGCACCTCTATAAAAATAAATGAAACGGACAAGGATGGAACACCCGTGTGTATGTATTTGATCGTGCATGTGTTTCGTTCAATAAAACATTGTCCCTGATAACGCCTCTCGACTTGTGTGCTCTCTTTTTCTCTATTTTTTTTTTTGTTCTTTTTTTTCAAAAAATTTCAAACGATATCCAAGTCTTTTCTCAATTATGAAAAGGTCGATGAACCAAAATTTTTTTTAACCTTTGAAAGAAAGGAAATATCGATTTGGAATAGTCTCTCGAAGCCTATCGTTCGTTCTCTCATTCGTTCGATATTCATGCGTATACGAACACGCGTCAACAAATTTGCTAATTAGCTGTCATCGGAAAACAATGATAGCTGACATTTTTATGAGTGTCGTTGTGCTACTAACGAGTAGACCAAACTTTCTTTCTGGCGTATCATATGCACGTTCCTTGTTTTAATCGAAAATCAATGTTACCTCGTAGGAAGAACGGGTTTTTATGAAAATCAAAAAGCAAAAATTGAAATAAAACGAATTTCTCGTGTAATAAAATACTTTCGAAAGTCGAAGGTCGAAGAAGAAGAAAAAGAGAAAATATAATTGAAGAATTCGAGATGATCGGTGGGTGAGAATATCATCTTTGTCCTCGAAAAAGAACGGAACGAGTTTTACCTGTAGGGAATGTTGTATCGATTGGACAAAAAGTGAGATGTTTGTCCAGTTAAAGAGGAGAGCCTCCTCTCTCTCTCTCTTCCAATGCCTTTCTAAGCAACCAACGGTGCACGCGATTGCGAAAGATCCCTCCGTGGAATCTCAACTTTCATTTTCAAGCGTTCGTCCCGACTCTCTCGCGACGTTTCACGAGCGCATGCTGATACACGTGATGCTGAGAGAGAAAAACTCTTAAAACGCTCTTCCACCACTTTCGGAGATGTAATAAAATTGCAAAATATCCCGTTTAGTTGGAAGAGAGAAAAGGATTCGTTTTCTTTCAATTAGTCGGCAAATTTGAGGTCACCGTGTCCCGATCCTGATAGTTCTGACCGAGGCCTACATTCCTTCGCGGTGTGTTCACTTGGCAAAACACGTTGCGAAAGAATCCTGCAGGCTATTCCATTCTATAGAAACAAAACGAGCAATCAATCGGCCGCGCCGGTAATGCCATGTTATATTACTGCTTCGTGGATTTGTGTGGTCAATGTTCTCTCGCGCGACAGTAGCCGTTGCCTTGATCCTTGAGTGCCCTCGAGAATATATTTTCTGTTTCTTTTTCTTTTTCTTTTTCTTTTTCTTTTTCTTTTTCTTTTTATTAATATTCCCTAACTTTTAACGACCTTTTCCAAACTTCTCTTCTAGACATATTAAATGGATATAAGTGTCGATACTACTGATATCGTTCGGAACCGTAATTAACGACGGCATTTTTTTTTCTTTTTCTTCTTATTTTTAAACTTTACAATCGATACACTCGCCTCCTTGCGATCAGTCATCCGTGAAGTTCGCTAATGGCTAAATAATAAAACTTCGAACATTGATACCCATTGGAAAAGAAAATATTCGATACACGACTCCAATACGAAAGAGTAATTCTTTCTTGTCATTCAAATATAATTCGAATTCTATCTCTGTAGCTTTATTCCGGCCAGTTTTCCATCGAATATTCTTTGATAGAATCTCTCTATTCCGATCAGCGCGGCACACATATATGTACCACCTACACGCGTCCTGCAGAGGGTTCAATTACGGAACGTCACACGGACAGAGGCGTCGAGTAATCTCGGTACAAATCTCATCTCATGAATAATTCGCTAGGTGTGTACCCCTTGTTGGCCGTTTCCTATATCCTGCGACTTTTCATGAATGTTGTATCGACGATGCTTAGTTTTCTCTCTCTCTCTCTCTCTCTCTTTCTCTCTTTCTCTCTCTCACACATGAGCATCTTTGTCGCAGAGAGCATTAAATAATTTTCTTTGCACGTCGCTGACAAATCTCTCTCCCTCGTGTGCGTATTTGCGTGTATGCGTATGTACAGGGTTCGATAACATTCGGGTGGTCTCTCTCGTAGCTTGCACTCATGAATAAATTTATATCGAACGCTTGCGTTTGTCGTGCGAGCAGTCTGTAGAATGGTATGTTTCCAATTCGAACGCAATTAGGACTTGTTTCGTTTACAGTTACCACGAAACATAATTTCCTTGCTACGTTCCATGTTTACCAGGTTTCTTGGCTTTTACATAAAATTCGAGCTGGTAACAATATTACGGAAGGAAGGGCCAACCAACACCCGTGCGTTATTTCGAGCATGTGCATCGTACCACCGATACAAACAAACGTTTTCTCTCTCTCTCTTCACTTCGCATGATATTTAACGAGTGAAAGTAAACGAGTATGCCGAATACGTCGAAATGACTGCTTCGCTCTTCTTTTTACTCTTACAATATACTCTTGTAATACATCGGTTATTGCAACATTTACCTGCAACATTTACCTGCAACATTGCTCGTTATATTCTTTTTTCATTTTCATTTTCATCTTCTTGGTAAGCGACGACAAGCGATTTACTTTTCAAATTTGCACGTTTCTCTTCGTATCAAAATAAGTGTTGAGGAAAAACGCGTGACGTTTTAACATCTAACATCGTTGTCTCCTTTCATAGTTTTATCGGATCGAATAACATCCCTCTCGTCTTCATCATCTTCTTCTTCTTCTTCCTCTTCTTCTTCTTCTTCTTCTTCTTCTTCTTCTTCTTCTTCTTCTTCTTCTTCTTCTTCTTCTTCTTCTTCTTCTTCTTCTGTTTTCGTCATTGTCTTCGTTCTCGTAGAAGCTGTACTCTTGGATAAATAAAATGGTTGCGACGCTAAGCAAATAATTGTATTACGTTGACAGACTCAGGAATATTTATGAGACGTCAGAGAACTGTCTTTCTCGTTCTACGGTAATAAACTTTGGAGACTGTAATATTTTGTCGAAGTAAAAGAAAATGCTCGACTCGTAAAGAGATCGACATCGCAAAATATTTCAAAGTGCCTTCCTTAAGTTCGTTAAGGCTATGGACAGAGCATCTTTCCAATTCGCTAGAATCTTTCCTCATTGTCGGTTAGATAGATCTCCATGACGTCAACTTATAATATCGTATTTCTCATTTTCATATAAATTCGTAAAGTTTCTCGAAAGATCGTATAATAAGATGGGAATAATATTTTCGAGTATATTTAATACACGTTTTATTACTACAATTTTTCGTATTATATATATATATATATATGATAATGACTAATATTAAACAAATATCATAGGTATAAAGATAAATAGAAAAAGATTGAAATTAAAATGGTATTTTACATGCGTGAAAGTAAGTAATACGTGTTTATGGACGTATGCATGTGGGACGGTTCGCGTAATTCGCATCCCATTGGGGAAGCAAGATGTTGTAGAAGCCGGTTAAGGTCGGCCAGTGTAGAATCCTAATTGAAAAACGAACGTCGGAGCTTGTGATCGCTCAGTTCTTCGTCGTAGTTTGCCTTAGAAGGTTGATCGTGCTTGGAACCGGCTATAGATCGATACTCTCTCACTCTCTCTCTCTCTCTTTGCCAGAAATCGAAATTATAACCAAAGGGAAAAGAAATAAACCCTTGAACTCGTTCGTACTCCGGTGCATCTCCTTACATTCGTCGAAGGTTTTGGCAAGGTTAAAAGCAAAATACTTTAGTGGTGAAAAGGTCCTTCCAGAGTGTGTTCGTATTCGGTCGCTCGTAGCTACCACTTTCACTTGGGACGGTATTTTCAGAGGGGACAACGGCGATTCGATCGAAATATAATCGCACTTGTAACCCTACTACTATTTTACTTTCTAAGATTTCGTGCAAAGCAAACACAAATTTGTCCGTAGAAAAATATAAAAGGACATTTCTCGATACTTACATTTACGTTTACATAAAAACGGTGATGCAAAGTTTAGATAGCGAGAGAGAGAGCGAGTAACAGCTGGCGAAGTAAACACCAGAGGTCGAGAGATATCTCCTCTCATTCGGAGTTACACGCCTCTCGAGTATAGTTCGTGCGTCGTAAGTCGCAGAGTAACAACTCTCGTTTTCCTTTGAAAACGTGACTGACCCTCTCCACGTTCTCTGCATACATGTGCATACGGTAATTGCATAGGTAGACGCGCTTCTGCATTTTCTCTTTCTTACGCGTTTTCCTTCTACTCTATCAAGCGTGTGTGTGGTGCGTAAAAGAAGAAGATTCAAAGAAGAAAAAAGAAAGCAACCAACCGCCATGACGAAGAGGAAAAGTCATTTAATCGTCCCACTACTCGTTCTATTCGTGGCTTCCTTCGATGCGATTTCTGGCAGACTAAACGGTACGTTGCACCTTGCCAATCCTACTTTACCACTTTCTCTTGCAAACCAGAGAAAGAAAGAAAGAAAGAAAGAATGGAAGATAGAAAGAGGGAGAGAGACGAGAGGCGAGTAAGTATATAGGTGTCTCTTTATCGAAACTTTCCTCGGTACTGCAACGCATTCCCAATCTTTGATGGTAGATTAGTTTAATGAAATACCTCGAAAAGATTACTTTGCTCCCAACGAACTTTTAACCTAGTCCTACAATGTCCTATAACTCTACCAATAAAATAGCTTTTCTCTCTTTCTTTTTTTTTTTTTAATCTGTTTTTTAATAGAAGAAAAAGTAGAGACAGACAATGTTAATTTTAAATTTAAAACGAACAACCCGTAAATTTTCATCATCGATTTTCTTTTTCTGTTCCCTTGGGCGTTTGAATGAAAAGAAAAAAATTCCATTCTCTTTTTTTCTACGATAAACGGATCTGATCCAGTTGCCGTCCTTTCACTGACCGTGATCGTTGAAAGTTTGTAACCTTGGAATTGGCGACGCAGCCGTGTCTATACAAAGAATACGACGTCGGGATCGAATTTTAATAACCTTTCGAGTTCATCGGCTCGAGCTAAAATCGAAGGTTTTTTTAATGCAGAGAGAGAAAGAGAGAGAGAGAGAGAGATCGTTGCACGTCAGGTTAAAAGCGTAGCAGACCGAACGGCCGGCCGTTTACCTTGCGTTCAACCGCACCTATTCCGCAGTCAGTGCAACGCAACGATTTGCAACGGCGACTCGCTTCGCATAGCGGAAGTGCAACGGAGCTGCGCCATCCCCTATCCTCCCCATCCCTCATTTCAATCCTTCTCATTTGCAAAACTTTCCTCTCGCGACAGCACCGAGCTTAACGACTCGTGTCCCAAACTTGAACTTTAATTTTTTTCATAAAAAAACCAATGACAAAAAGTTAAGATCACGAAGAAAACGTTAAAAACGAATGTTAGTTTATGGTAGTTTATTATAAAGCCACAAACTTGTTCGAATGGTTGGTCGGCCGATTATATGCATCCTATATTTCTATCGGTTATGCGTTTTACGGTATTACACGGATAACCTCAGAATGGCCAGCGATTATCTCGTTCATCGCGTTATCGCTCGTTGCGGTCGAAATCCATCGATGTGTGGAACGCGCTAACGCATAGGCGTACTTCATTCGCGATATATCGAAAATTTATTTGGTAAAACCTTTCGAACGGGTCGAGCCCTTCCAGTTAGTACCGGCCATACTACTAGAATAGAAATCACTGTATTTAGTAGATATATGGATAGATAGGTTTGTAGGTTGCTAGGTAGATAGGTAGGTAGGTAGCTAGCTAGCTGGGTAGGTAGTAGGTTGATATCTAGAACGTAATTTTACGTTTGCATTCTGCTAATGGGTATTAGCGGTGGTAATATTCGCGATATCGCGTTCCTCTTGGTCCTCTTGCATGTACCTTAAACGGATATTTCTGTCGCAGTAAATCCGTCGTGGGAAAATTTGTAATGGCGCGTACTGTGCGTTTATAGCTCTAATTGTGACGTGTGCACAGACCGTAAACGACCACTAGGGTCCACCATCGTCTAATGGTACGCGTTGAATTTATTACAATCTCATTACTATCATCTCACCTTCGTAATATCTTTTCTTTTTCTTCTTCCTCTTTCTCTTTCTCGTCTTCGATAAATTCTATCAAATAAAATAGAATAAAATAAAATGGAGAAAATAGTTTTCATTAATGCGAGAAACGCGTTATCGGTGTTTCGCTAAGAAAATTCCTTCTCTCGCCTGTTCTCTCGTTTTCCTTTATCTCTCTTCAAAGACGACGAAACGCAGCTCTACGTTAAGAAGAGGGTGTTACAATTCCTCGTTATTCTCGTACAGCCTCTTCTACGAAATGCATTCAATTTCTCGACGATGCTCCAAGGGCTACCTTTCTCTCTCTTTCTCTCTCTCTCTCTCTCTCTCTTTTCTTTCTCCGTCTGTTTCATTCGTCGTCGACTTCGTTCCGTTCCTAAGGGGGTAGAGGTTTCGTCGAATGAAGTCTGGAAGGGACGATTCGTGCAAAATAGGAGAGAACGTCTGCTACCTTACAAAGTACGCCACGGGAAATGACGTTTGCGGATAAGGAGAAATTTTCTCGAGAAATAAGAAGAAGAAGAAGAAGAAGAAGAAGACGAGAGGAAGTAGTGGAATAAGAAGAACGAAAGGGTGCGAGCACTCTCTTCGGTGTCTTCTTGGATGGCACGTACGTGCGATAGTAAGCGTTACGTAAAGTCTCGAGTATCCTCTCTTTCTCTCTCTTTACTTTTTTTTTATTTCTCTCTCTCTCTCTCTCTCTCTCGCTTTCCATGAAGAAGACCATCCGTTCATCCTTTAAATATCAAACTAATTATCTTCTTCGTGTACTTGCCATCCCTCCCCGTTATCTTCTCGGTGTATACACATTTACCACACACACACACACACACACACACACACACACACACACACACACACACACACACACACACACATATATATATATATATATATATATATATATATATATATATATCATCGTAAGACTTCGTAACGTAGAACGCAAGAACCAGCTTTCACAATATTCCAAAGAGCGAGTCACGCTCGGCGTTACAATGTTCTAACCACGGCATGATTTTCCACCTTGCTTGCTGCTCGTGGCTGGCCTTGCTCAAGGTCGGATCTCGGAGAGAAATTTATACTTCTCTAGCGCATTTACGATCGACGACCTTCCTTTATATGACACGTACTTCTCGCGTAAACGCATACTTGCACCTCATAGAATTGATATTAAAACAAATCCTATATAGTTTTAATGAAATGTTTGCAAAGGCGTCAGAAGGGTGGGTAGACGATGCAAACGTGTAGGTGGAGACAGATAGGTCATTCATTCCTCGCAATGGAACATTAATAAAAAAGAAATGACGGTAATTTGCATAAAGCCAAGTACGTCGAGCTCATCTTTGTCTATTCTCGTTTCGAAACGTAACGAACCGAGCGAGCGAACGAGATGATAAAAGAGGATGATAGCTTTTTATTTCGTTAGCCTTTCTCTTCTCACGTGGCCGATCCACGTGGCGCGTAGAACGAGCAAAGTAAAACGAGCAGACAACCGAGGAAAAGCCTGGTCTTCTTCTTCTTTCTCCTCTTATTCCAAGAGAACTCTAAACGCTGAAAATAAACGCACCAACGCTCGCTCGCTCGCTTGCTATTTCGCTCAGCCGAGCGTACGTGAAATATTCACGGTACTGGAAAAGAGACGTTAAGTTCAACCACGTTGGGATGCGATTCTGAACGATACGATGCAGGAATATCGACGTGGAATATCGACGACCCTACGTTGACGCTTATCAACATTCTTTTTATTTTTCTATTTTACTATTTTTCAAAGTAATCTACTACCTGTCAAATATTAACGATAAAATGAAGATAATGATCGATTTCATCCTGATCAGTTTATTTTCGTATGACTCCAAGTGTCGTAAAAGTCAATAACGTTGAATGCAGTATTAAAATAACAAATTTACAAGTAATCATTTGGTCGGTCGTTTAGTATCAATTGCAGCGAGAAAAAGGTTAGCATTAGAATGGATGGATGGATCTCTCTCTCTCTCTCTCTCTCTTTCTCTCTTTTTCTCTCTCTCGTTTCGAAGAGAAAGTTTCTCCTCTGATTGAAGAACGCCGTTTCCTCTCCCGACGACTCGGTGGTTCTCCGCGTTGTTGGATGGAAATATCGAAGAAAAAGAATAAACATTCAAGCGGAGTTTAATATCTTTATTGAATAAAAACGAATCTGGAGTTTGTATTTTACGTTTGTATAATGTTTCGTGCATGGAAAAAGAATGAAATTGTGCGAAACAAAGTTCGAACGAAGCCCGGTTTGATATAGTTGGATACAATAAGAGAGAACGCGAAATTATTCCGATTGAATACAAGGACGTTACTTTCCAGAGCGCACTTTTTGCATAATGAAGGCTCAAGGCGACGTATCTAAAAGCGTAAAGGACAAGACAGGACAGGGAAGACAGCAGGAACGTTGTCAGTACCGTTGTTGATATTCGAGAAACGAAAGAGAGACGGCAGAAACTTTTTTCCAAATAGAAAAAAGAAACTAGCTTAACTTTGTTTTTTACGTTTCGACCAAACACCCTTTATTTCGGAGAAAGCACAGGAAGCTTCTTCTTCCGAAAGAAGAATTCCTTTTCTTGAGATGATAGAAAGAAAGAAAGAAAGAAAGAAAATGCAATGTTGGTTGTCTTGCAGGACTCGTCCGAACGAATCGGAAGGTTCCATGATTCTTCGAGCGAGTAACGTCTTCTCTCCTTCTTTCGTCCTGATTTCGCTTGGATAAATCCCACCCATCTTCCCCCCGGACTTTTTATTTTTATTCTTTTCGTTCGGCAACTAAACGCTAAAGATGTAAACTTAATCTTTAACCGAAGATGCTTCGCTTCACGTTCCCTCCCTTGAAACGTTAGTTCCGTCTATTCGGTCAAGTGGTTCGGAAAGAGGGGAGAAAAAGTTGGATAAACAAACTGGGGAGGGGGGTTTCGATTTATCGAATTTCGTTAATCCTTGGCCGTGTGCGAATTCCTTGAAAATCGAAAAAAATGAAAAAAAATAGTAGCACTGGTGGGTGGGTGGATGGGCTTTTAGATGAACCAAAGCTCGCTCTACCGAAATTAAAAACATCCACGTACTTTTTCCCTTATTTTATTTTCTTTTTGTTAGATGTACAACAACAAATCCTATAAATGGAAATGAAAGTTTGGAGAGCGAAGGACTATAAGAAAAAAATTAGATTTTCGTCGCGCGTAGCAACGTTCTTTCTAATTGCGATTCGGCAATGATTCACGAGAAAAAGAGAGAGAGAGAGACAAGGAGAGAGACTGGCTTTTGCTGGGTTTTGCTGGGTTTTGTTGATTGATGTTGTAGAGGATGGCACAGAAGATGGTACAGAGGATGGCACAGAGGATGACACGCACGTGCGCGCTTACTCGTTCGCTTCTAGTTTGCTTCTAGTTTGCTTCTAGTTCGCTTCTCGCTCGACTCTCTCGACCGAGTCAATTCCAGTCGATGGCAGCCGTTTCCATCGGTGGAGGATTGAAACCTGTCCCTTTCATCCTTCGGAAAACGAATCGACCAAGCGGAACAGAAGTTTCCCCGAAATCGTTTAAAGTTTGAAGAAATGCTAGGCAGACAAAGATGAAGAAGAAAAATCGAATATCTTAATTTCATATATTTCCACACACACACAAGGCTAAGATCTTCCAAGATTTTAGCGTGCACTTACCCTAACATTTTGCTATACTCCTACCCATTGTTTGCGTCTTGGAAATTAATTACGCCAATAAGGGAAGAGTTTTCGGGTAACTCGAAATTCGCGGTTTCGCGTTATATGTTTAGAATAATGAGAGAGAGAGAGAGAGAGAGAGAGAGAGAGAAAGAGAGAAAAGGGGGTGTAGTAACAGACGAGGGCAAACTCGGCTATAATTCGATATTTCATACGGCCTTGGGAATTTCGTATCGACCTTACGGAACTCGATTTTGCAAATTCAATCTATAAATTCGTATAAAATGAATGGAAATGCAATTTATGCGTTATTTAGCATTGACTAACTCATTGTAACTAGTATGTAATATTCCCTGACCGTAAATGCAATCGTTTTTAACGCGTATCAGTTCTCACGATTCGGTTAACCATTCGATTTCGCGATATTTCTCTCATTTTGATTAATCCTGTTTGAAGAATATATCAAGAAGATTTGAAACGATGTAAAGTAGAGAATCTCTGGGCGGAAAAGCAATCGCAAACGATACGCGAACGTACGAACGAACGAACGAACGAGCTATTTTAAGCTCTGATAATGGTTGCTCGCGGATTTGTAAATCGAACCGATGGATTTGGGTCGATGGTATTGTAAATGCGGTATTGTGTGAAACAACTTGTTCGTAGTACGTGCGTACGTATGCACCAACCATGCTAAAAAACATCCATGCTAACGTGGTACAACAAGAGAGAGAAGAGAGAGGATACACGCTGGGAGCAACGACGCGTGCCTTCATTTTCCTCTTCCTCTCAGTCAAAGTTGGAATTTTCTGACATAAGAGTATACGTAGATCTCGTTCGTGAAACAAGCTTTACAGGAATGTTTAGAAACTTCTCTCTGTCTTTGTACGTCCTCTTCTCTCTCTCTCTCTCTCTCTCTCTCTCTCTCTCTCTCTCTCTCTCTCTCTCTATTTTATTCTCTTATCTTTCCCACTCGAAAGAGAGAGAGGAAGAAAACTCTATGCTCCCCCATTTAACCACCACGAGAGCTAGTAATTACGAGAGAATTTAATTACAATTTAACCGTCTTTAAACGGACTTAGACCCTAAACGAGTACTCGAAAATGCGTTCGTCCTTCCACTCGTTCAACCTTTCGAACGCGTTGCGCGTTCTTTTCATCTTCGCGTACACTCGCAGGAATTTAATTACCGATGGACGGAAAATCGGTAGCAATCAAGTTTTCCCAAGACGAAGAAGTGCCCTTCGAATGACTATGTACCTATGTATTAGTACAACCTTTCCTCTTTCTCTCGTACATCGTCGAGCTCGTTAAATTAAACCCTATCGCTTTCCACTATCCAAGATTATATCGAAGACCAAATACGTTTCCTTGCTTAATACGGAGGAAGAGAGAAAGGTCGTCTTAATCGATCTACCCCTATTCGACCCTTCCCTCTAACCTTCTTACCTTTGCTCTCTTCCTATCTTTATATCGACGCGACGATCTACTATCCTAAAGTGCACTTATTCTTGACCATAAAGAACCGATCGAATAACAAGTGGAACAGGAAGTAACATCTCGAGATGTCTGTTAGAAAATTTCCTTGAATATTAATGCAACGATGCAATTACTAAAATATGCAATACACCCCTTTTAATTATTACCTTTTTTTCTTCCTATTTGATAACCGTTTTCGTGAAGATTCAGGCACTTGTTGGCCATGGTTGTTCTTTTTTGTTTTTTTTTTGAAGGCACGCGTTAACTCGCTCGATTTAATCCCATTGGAGATAATCTTACTCAGGTGTCACGACCGTTGACTGCGGTCGAACGAACACAAATTCGTTCAACGTGTTTCTCTAACCTATGCCACGAGAAAAGAAAACCTTTTTAAGATAGAAAATTGCTACCATTTTTTACCACTTCCTATTCGTTTAATCTTTCTTATTCTTCTTCTTCTTCTACTTTTTCTTCTTCTTTTTCTTCTTCTTCTTTTTCTTCTTCGAAGATTCGAATCACGGAAAACTTTATCAAAGGGAATTCCTTGTATCGGGGAGAAATAAAAGAAGAAAAATAACCAACATAAGTCTCTCTCTCTCTCTCTCTCTCTCTCTCTCCCTCCCTCCCTTTCTCTTTTTCGATTAATTTTCTTTTACACTTTTGTCTTTTTAGATCTCACATGTGTGTTGCTAAATAAGTAAAATATTTGACAAAATTCTGTTTGAAATGATAATCCGTTAATATATAAAATAATATTGGTATAAACTATATTACTTTAAATGATTAATGTAAAAGTTTATGAGAAATGGTGAAGAAATTCGATATTCTCTCGGAAACCGGTACGGTATAGAGAAGTAACTTTTGGAGGATGCAATTTACCCACAGTTGTTATATATAGTATCCTATAAAAACTTTCATTTCTAACACAATACTGTGATATAAATTAATAAGAAAGAAAGAAGGAAAAAAATGGGGATATACGCATAGATAGTAGAAGGTGTATACGTCATCTTCCTCCGATCCTTTCTTTGAAGAGCTTTCCGTGACTCGCCTTTTTATTACGCAATTGCAATTCCAAGCATGTCGATCATTCGAATACTACACTAAGCTCGGCCAAAGCGAATTTCCACTTTTGGATAAAGGGGTGGGAGGGAGAATAGCAAGCATTCTTTTTCATTATTTTTCTCTGTCTATGTTTCTTCTGCATGCTGATTTATCGAACCGTATTGGATCGTTTATTTTTCAAAACGAATAACATATGCACAATGAAAAAATGTTTTTTATTATTTAATGGACGACATACTTGTTTTGTCGGACAGGAAAAAGTATTTTACATCGTTTGATGTAATTTTGAAAATCATCCGAGTATTTGTATACGTCTATGCTTGTACGGAGATAATCGCCGTTAAATTAAATTGAAATTTAATCGTCCTCTTTAAAGCATTTTCCGTCGTAAATTAATTACAGATTGGCAACGTAGATATCACGCATAGAATCAAGCGTAATTGATACTACAAGCGAATTTTCGTGCTTTTCAATTATGTATAAAACGAAAATAATAGTGATATTCGAAGCATACATGTATGTACGTATATCTATGTACTATAACCCACCTACAGATAGTCCCCATTTTTATGATTCCATTCATTCCTATCTGTATTTTTCGTAACATGAGAGAGCGATACTAAATAGTAATAATTTTAAATAAGAGATGAAATTGATTGATGTTATATCGTGGCAGAAAAAAAAATAGAAAGTCGGGAATGGATAAAATGGAAATTCATAAGGCTGGAATTAACCGTACGTCGCAAACGACGAACGTGCATCTCTTTGAAGTCAAAATAATACTAACAAATAACGTATGAAACAATTTTCATGAATTCGTTCGGACGAAGCATGCAGTCCATCGATTTCGATCATATTTTTCATTGAATGAAAGAACGACGAATGTACGATTTAGGTAAGAGATCGTAAAAACTTTTCGGTCTTTCGCCATTGCATTTCTCACGGTGAAAGCAATAAAATTATGCGAATGAGAGACAAGTCAGTCCCAAGAAAGAAACTTTTTCTTCATACCACTTTCTCCAATAATCTTCGATATCGTATAATTATAATTTGCTTACATTAGTTTTTCTCTCTGTTTCAGATGACTGTCCAAATTGCGTGGACGAACAGAGCAACACCTTGAGCACTTCGAGATGGACGATGCCGTTGCTGAAACTTGGGGAGAAACGATACTACCTGGGTATATTTTTCAAGGTAAATCGCGTTAGTTCGATTTAGCTGTCGCGTTCTCATCGGTGTCATCGCCCTCTAAAGAGAGGAGAGCCACTACGAACACGCTCTCCAGCCCATCCGAACTTGATTCGATTATTTCCGTATCTCTAAGCACATCGAGTGACGCTTCACGGTGCATAGAGTAATATACTCCTATACAACCACAAATATCTACACGATATTTTATCGATCTTTCTCAAGTCCACATGCTGTCTACTCGAAACTTTTCATCCCTTCTATTATAAATATTAGTCACAGTACATTTCTATTATATTATATACGAGTATTAATTTAAACAATTTCAAACTTATTAGGATTAAACGAACGTACGCTTTTTACGATGGGAATATGTTGAGATAGACAACAATTACTTTTGTTGAAATAACGTTTATAAAATGTTTTTCTTCACTCGGTAAGAGAAATTCTACTCACAGGTTTCCTGCATTCATAGAGTTAGAGGTACATTAGATTTTATATAACGACTATTGCGACGTTATCGCGTATTCATAATTCGAACGAATGACTTAAGAAATATCTTGACTCTTTCGTAACTAGTATATACATATATATATAAGTTCATCCGGAGATGCATCTCGATAGACTCTTGAGTACTTGATAATCGGGCGCGTCCTCCGTAATGTGTTGTAACCTATAGAAAATAGGAAAAAACTTTCGAAATGGTCGCGTGAGTCTATGTGGAGACGTTTCCACGTTATGATCGTTCTTAAAGGCGAATAGGATAGAACCCAACTTCTATGTGAGCTACCAAGTAGATACATATGTACTTTTCGTAGAAACACCTATCCAAGCAGCTGATCCAAGCAAGAAAGAACGTGCCACTCGAGAGCTCGTAAAATTCGATCGTCTTCATGGCTAATAGGAAAAATTGCAAAGGTTTTTTTTTCTTTTTAAATCGTTTGGTAATGTTTTTCACAGGCAAATTGGTACAGAGCGTCGCAGTACTGTCGTTATCATGGTATGCACTTGGCTAGCATAGCATCGCAAGAGGAAAACGATAGACTGGAGAAACACATCAAAGATTTTGGCCTTGGACACGAACATTTCTGGACGTCTGGTACCGATCAAGCGGAAGAAGGAACCTTCTTTTGGATGGCCAATGGTCGGCCAATCACATTCGAGAATTGGAACGTTGGCGAACCGAACAATTTTCGGTCGGTAACATCTCTCATTTATTTGTAATCCTTTAAAAGTATAGCACTTATTCGCTTAAACTTCCTACTTCCTCTTTTTCATTTCTCGATCGTTCTTGTTTTCTTTTGTTTTTTTTTTCTTTTATAGATACGAGAACGGCGAAGAGGAACATTGTTTGGAATTGTGGAATAGGGACGGTAAAGGGTTGAAATGGAACGACAGTCCTTGCAGCTTCGAAACTTTCTTCGTCTGTGAAGTGCAGTGAGGGAGAGAGAGAGATTGGGTCGTCGTAACATGAGCGATAACAACCCACACACGCGCACGTACACACATAGACGACGACACATGTTAAAGGGTAAGAAGGACGAATAGGATAGACGTCGAGGAGACGTCGAAAATGGAAGTAGGAAGGATGGAAAGAACGAGAAGTCTGTCAGGCAATTTTCAAACCTCCTTCGAGCTAACCCGGTGCCAAAGGTTTTCCCAGGAATGTGTGTAGTCAGTCCTTCATCGATCACTTTGGTTTCGTTTACGCTTACGCGAGGCGGCGTACGGAAAGAAGGAGAAAAGAGTGGAATGGGCACTTCCAAGGAAATCTATGGAGAAGAAAAGAGTTTCCGAATTGACCGAAAAAACAAACAAAAAAAAACGTCACAGGATGGAGAAGTGTTTTATTGTCAACGTCGTGCCAGGGAAGTTCTTATCGTGTATTTTTTGGTGTTTTCACGTGTTCAACGATCCGTGTGTGTATGTGTGTGTGTAAAAAAAAGTGCGTGCATGTCTCGTTGGTTTTATTTTATTCTCTCTATTTTTTTTTTTTTTTTTTTTTTTTTTAATTATCGTCAGAAGGTTATTCTATTGACTCCACTTTTTGTACGAAAAACCTTCGAAAGAAGAACGTTAAAGTTAGATGAACGATGAGAAAAAAGAAAATGAAGAAACTAATCGGGCCATCGAGAGCCCCACTCATCGTTCGACGTTTCGAGTTATCGAGTTATAATTGAAAAACAAAAAAGTTTATTTCAGCTAGAAGTAAAGTTTCTTGCTGAACGCGAAGCGAGATGCGTCGGTCACGGTTACATTATTACACGATTTTTAGTTATCCTACATACTGCTTTTTTTGTTTTCCTATTGTCTTTAATTAAGGTGAGATCGTCAAAGAAATAGATGACGATGATAATAATGATGATGATGATGATGATGATGATGATGATTATGACGATGATTATTGTTCTTTCAGGAAAAGAACATGCTGGGAATCGTTTTATGTACATATGAAATAGAAACATGCGAATGGATAGATACTTGCTTTAAAAAGCATTGCTTTTGCCTTTCACCTTACCCAAACTATACCTATATATATATGTATGCATGCATGTACAGTGCATAGACGGATACATATGTATATGCATATAGTATATGGACGAGTTCGTTCGATGTAGCAAATAAAATCCAGACGTAATGACAAAACAATAATGGTCGCTTTGAAAGTCCGAATTTTAGCCATCTCTCGTGGTTCGCGGACGAGTTGAAAAAAATATTACGCCAGTAACGTTATTCTATTTTTTTTATTTTTTATCAGCGAAAGCATACTAACGAACGAACGAGATGGAGATAGAAAGAGAAAAAGTGCGAAAATGAGAGAGAGAGAAAGAGAGAGAGAGAGAGGTGGATGGATGGATGATGGGTAGAGCGTGGGAAGCCGAACGAGTTGGCGAATAAAATACAAGGCGACCTCCTGTAAATGCAACCTCGTTGTATTTTCATAGGAACGCGAGTTGTAATTTAAAGCATCGCTCTATGAAGCTACGGTGAAAGAGTAACGGTCCTTTTTGAACTTGAATTTGTGCGCACTCCCGACGAGCCTCTCTCTCTCTCTCTCTCTCTCTCTCTCTCTCTCTCTCTCTCTCTCTCTCTCACTTTTCTCTTTCGCCTATTTTTTAATCATTCGGGATGCGGCACGTATCCATCGATGGTCAAAAAAAGAAAAAAAAAACGCTGGACAGGATCTAATTGGAGAAGTTACGGTGGTTGTTTGTTTTTTGCTCATCTCGTCCGAGTTCTTCACGAGCAAAGGACAAAAAGACCGAAGAAAGAAACCTCCTAACGAAATTTCGACTCCGACGCGCGCTAAAAATGGAAACACGAGGATGAGTTTGGGGTGTTACGTCGACGCTAGGAAAGGTTTACTTCCCTCTTCCCCTCTCAACGACCGGATTGACAGAACCAATTAGTGGTTCTGTCGATTTTTCGCTCTTCCACGAGACAATGCACTAGGGAGAGGCACTGAACCGAGCAGAGAGAGAAAGAGATAAAGAGAGAAAGAGAAAGAGAAAGAAAAAGAAAAAAACAGCTACGATATTAACGAGAGTAACGTCCTCGATCTGTCTCTGTATCTCCCACCGAAATTTTTATATCAAATTTCTTAAAACTTTTCAATTTTTTCTCAAACGGAGTTAACCTCTGGTACGTGACGTTTCAGTTGAAAATGCGTAATAATAATCGTCGGGGGAAAAAATGTCATTAGCGTAGGTAGAGAAGCGACGATTCGGCTGATTTTATTTAGTAGGCAATAAACGTGAGTTTAGGAGAGATACAGGTGCACTTTCATACGAGTCGTAAAGTATATAAATAACATAGAGAAACTAAAATACATACGCGCTTCTCCTCCTCTTCTTCCTCCTCCTCCTCCTTTTTCTTCTTTATATTCGCACGACTCGAACTGCAATTCGGAAGGCAGGAAATCTTTCCCATGTGTCGCCTACCAACCCTTTTTTCTCTCTCTCTCTCTCTCTCTCTCTCTCTCCCTCTTTCATAGGATTACTGCAAGGTATTCCGTACGTTGAATACTGCTCGCGCGAGATGGTACCGAGAAGAAAGAAAATTCAACTCGGATTTCCCCGGACGTTTTCCCCTGACGCGCACTTAAAAAGATTTAACTCGAGCGTAGAGACGCGTCCGTTTAACCCAACTCTTAATTTAATCCTTTCGTTCCGCTTGAAATCTTCGGCGAACAAACGACCCGTCGATCACTCTTCTTCTCGCTTAGATTATACGACGTTTATACCTAACGTTTCCGTCACGATAAAGACAAACCGAATGTTTTCTCTCTTACTCTTTACTTCAATCCTTTATCTCCGACACACACACACACACACACACACACACACACACACCAAAAATTCCAACTTTTTATCTCGAGCTTGAAGCTTTTTATCGTTTGATCGTTCAATCGTTAGAAAAGCGTTTGCTTCTTAATAGCAAATAGATAGATGAGATATAGAAAGTGATGGGTAGGTGGGTGGTTAGTTGGTTTCTAGAATCCAATTGATAGACAGCATATCGAAGGTAATAGCGTGATACGGTCGAAACGTCTTCCATTATTATCCATCTCATCGAAATTGCTATTGCAATTGGAAGTTTGAATTAGGGTCGGTACGATATAGGTATATA